>NC_082646.1:111323155-111505655 GCF_028023285.1 Balaenoptera ricei
ACAAGGACAGTGAGACTTTGAGAGGATCCATCCCTTTCTGGAAGCTTCATAACTGTTGGAAGTAGAGCTGGGATTGAAAGCCGGGGCCTGAACTCCTGGCCACCACGGGGTCTGCAAGTGAGGCCGCCACCCACTTTGTCACTAAAGTTCTGTTGGGACACAGTCACCTCCTTTCACCACGTACTGTGTGTGGCTGCTTTTGTGCCATGATGCAAGGGGGTAGCTGCTCCTACCCACCCTGCCCTTGAAGACAGATATTTACTCTCTGGCCCTTCAAGGCACAGTTCACGGAGCCCTGGCCCAGGGGATGGAGATGAGGTTGGGCAGGCAGGTCGGGGGTAGGCGGGGCCCCTGGTGTGGGGTCCAGGCAGGAGGGCTGGGGAAGGGGGAGGTGTGGGAAGGGGCTCAGGGTGGGGAGCAGGGGCTGGAGGAGGAGAAACACAGGCTCTCGGAGGCAGGGAGGGTGACCTTCCAGCCCTTATTACCCTGGTGCCTTTCTGGTCCTGGCCTGTGCCTGGCCAAAGGGATGGAGACAGAGTGCGGGGCTGAGTCCCTGCCACGGACATGCTCACGGCAGGAGACAGAAGGCGCAGAGGGGAGGAGAGAGGGGAGAACCAGCCAGAGCTGGGAGGTAGCGGTCAGCGGGGAGGCGGGAGGAGGGGAGGAATAGGCCGGGCAGCTGGGCTGCGGCACGGAGGCCCGACCCTACAGGGCACCGTGCATGGAGCATTTGCTAAGTGCAAAGGTATTTGAGCTGCTTGCTTGGGAATATTTTGCCTGATGCTCCTGAGAAGGTTTTGAAGCACCAGAATAATTAAAATCTGAGAGATGTTAAAGGAATATGTGTGAAGGTCACACTTAAAAGATGCATCTAGAAGCCCATGTCATGATGAGTGACAGGGAGCAAGAAAGGAGAGCCTGGGTCTCCCTGCCCAATGCAGCCACGTCCGTGGTTAGGTTGGCGAGACACAGTTGGGCTCCACTGACCTGGAGCAGAATCCCAGCGCCCCAAGGACATAGAGTCCTTCAGCTGTCCCTGCTGAGAATCTAGAGGGCGAGGGCCCAGGAGAAAGTGGGCACAGCCGGTGCTCCTGGGAGTGGCAGGGAGGGCTGGCATCGACCTTCCTGCCAGGAGAGGCTGTGGACTATGGCCTGGGTCCTGGGGGTCTTGGGGGCAACCACCTGCCCCTCCTTCTAGAGGCCAGAGGGCAGCCTGGGGATGGGCTTGTGTCAGAGAGGCGAGAAGAGGGGCTACTGGTCCTGGGGGCTTCCCAGTGACCGCCTGAGAGAAGAGGGCCCTGGGGGAGGCAGCCCAGCCAAGAACAGAGCAAACGCTGTGTGGCCAGGAACGGCAGGATATTTTAAGCAGCACAGGGAGGAATTCTGCGTTACCCTGGAGATGGGGTGGATGCAGGCTTCAGCGGCTGCAGAGCGTCTGTGCTCAGCGAGAGGCCTGTACCGAGTCTGGGCTGGCGTGGCCAATGTGATCCCTCCATCGTGGGGGTCAGTGTGCACGGGTAGAGGTGGCCGTGGCTGCCCTGGGGGTGGGCAGCTTTAAGGGCCCCTGCCCTGTGAGGGAACCTACCACCCCAGGGAACCCTGGGGTCCCTGAGCCAGCCCCAGCCCAGCATGATGGCGAGTGTGCAGAGGGAGTGATAGGGGGATGTTATCTTCTCACCTCCCTTGCCCTGGACACATGCTCCTTATGATATGGCCTCAGACTACTCTGCTGCTTGCCAGGTTCTCCTGGCCCAGGCCATTCGCCTTCCTCCGCAGTCACCAGGGCAGCCTTCAACTTCGTTAAATGCTAGTCTCGTCATCAGAGGCCCCCTGAGGCCCCACCAAGCTGGACCCAAGCTGGCCCATGTCTGAGGCTCTTGGGTAAGTACCCAGCTAAGCCTGGTAGCAGAGGAATGACAGAGGCCCCTGGCCAGGAGAGGTGGGTGCTCAGCTGGTGACCTCAGGCAGGTTTGAAAGCTTGTGCTCCCAACTGTAAATTGTCACTGGATGTTTCTCCAATAAGGAGGAAGGTACTGCTGGCAGATGTGATCTTATCTGGAAAAGAAGTCTTTGCAGCTGTTAAGGATCTCGAGATGGGATTGTCCTGGGTTACCCAGGTGGGCCTTAAATCCAATGACAAGTGTGCTCGTAAGGGACAGAAGAGACACAGACACACAGAGGGGGAGGCCGTGTGAAGATGGAGGCACAGGTTGGAGGGATGCGGCCACAAGCCCAGGAACACCTGGGGCTCCCAGGAGCTGGGAGAGGCAGGAAGGATCCTCCCCTGGAGACGTGGAGGGAGCACGGCCCTGGGACACCTTGATTTCAGACTTCCAGACTCCAGACTGTGAGAGAATCAATGTCTCTGCCCAGCGTGTGGTCGTTCGTCATGGCCGCCCCAGGACACCGATGCAGAGAGCAGCATTTACTAAGAGTGTCATCGGTCCCAGGCACATTCTAGGCGCTTTACAGGCAGGACTTGCTGGGCGGCTACAAAGCCCTTCTGAGCCCAGCAGGCATTCCCGCCACGGAGCCCATTCTCCAGACGAAGACCCCCAGGAGTCCGGTGCCGAGGACACGGCCCCAGGATGAAGGGGACTGGAGTGTGGCTCTGAGTTGCTCGGTGCTGGGCCACACATGGGACCCTGTGCACAGAGCTCCCATGGCGGGGGCAGGGCATTATCAGGGATGTCACCTGCTGAGGCAAAGTGCAACCTGGCAGGTGCCCCAGGAGCAGCTGCGGGCCTGGGTGCCCCAGGGTGAGCCTCGAAGAGGAACGGTCTGGCGGCTGCTTTATTCCACATCCTCCTACTCAAGCCTCACCCACTCCGTCTACAGAACTGGCCACTCGGCCCAACACCTGGCTGTGGCCCTCGCCTACCTCCCACCCATGTCCCACCGGCGTCACTCTTCCTGCTGTTCTGCTCTTGTTCATGCAGCTCCAAGGCTGTGTCCTCAGGGACAATGGCCCTGGGCACGGACCTGTGATGCCCACTGTCTTCCTGAGTTCACAGTATCACTGAGCTTCTCCCACTCATCCTTGACACAGCCCCTGCCCCACCCTGACCCCGACACCTTGTCACTGATTGTTATGGACTGGATGTTTGTGTCTCCCCGCAATTCCTATGTCAAATACATCCCAATGTGATGGTATTTGGAGGTGGGGCCATTGCGAGTTAATTAGGGTTGGATGAGGTCGTGAGGATGGGGCCCCCATGACGGGATTAGTGCCCTTACAAGAAGAGGAAGACTTGAGCTCGCTCTCTCTCTCTCTCTCTCTGCCACACGAGGACACAGTGACACCCAGCTTCCCAGACACCCCAGCCAGAAACGCACCAGCTCTGCCTCACGCTGGGGTCTGTACTGCATGCTCCACTATGAACCCACCCGTGCCTCCCAGCAGCCCCGTGAGGGAGGTCAGACTGCACTCCCATTTCTCAGATGGCAAAACCGACTTGTGCAGGCTCACGAGGGTTGGAGTGAAGAAGAGCAGAGAGTCAGACTCAGGTCAGGAGATCCTGCACATCAAGGACCCTCAACACCAATGTCCCCGTGACAATGACGGTGTGTCTGGGGGCGGCTGAGCCTAAGGGCTCCCCAGAAAGTGACCTGGAAGGACCAGCGTCCCTGAAACGGCAGCGTGTGAACTTCCCTCTCCCTGGTATCCTGGGGACAGAGCAAACTTGTAACGGAAGCTTTCCTCCCAGACCACAGCTCCAGAGCACAGCTACTCACAGCTACTCCTTGTAGGAGAGGATGGGTCAGTGTCATGGGCCAGGGGAGCCCCAGACAGCACCCCAGCTCCTGGTACCTGTGGATCAGAGGATGCTCCAGGGGCCCTGGGCATGGAGAGGAGGAAGTGCTCCTGAGGTGGTCACCTGCCCTTCCCGGGGTCCTCCCTGAGGTGGTCACTCCCCGAGGTGGTCACCTGCCCTTCCCAAATCCTCCCTGAGGTGGTAACCCATCCTCCTGAGTCCTCCTCTCCCTGACAAAGATGCTCTTCTAGCTGGTCTGGGTGGGGAAGGGGTTGGGTGACCAACACAAGGAGACGTCTGTAAATGCTTCTTTGTGCTAACTGGCCAGAGCGGGCGGCCTGCCCCCGATGGCGGGCCTGTGCGGGGAAGCCGGCCCGGGCGGGGCTGCAGCCTCAGCCGTGCCCAGGAAGGCGAGGCCGTGATCCACCCACAGACGCTGACATCTCCAATGTTCAGAGGACTGATGCTTCTAGAATACAGGCTCTACGGGGCCAGTTTTCCTGCACACAGATGGTGAGAAGGCCCGTCACTTGCTCCTTGTCAGTAACAAAAGTTGGCACATAAATGAAAAAACAGAAAATACATTTGTTAATAAGGCTCCACAGAGAACGTGCAGCACAAAGACAAGGATGCCCAGTGGCACCCAGGGAGTGAAGAGCCCGGGTCTCCTCTGCGGAACAAGGGCGCAGGCCTCCTGGCTCCCGGGTGCCAGGAGCACCAGGTGTGGTGAATATACACAGTGGAACATTATTCAGCCATAACAACAGAAGGAAATCCTGCCGTTTTCAACAACATGGATGGACCCGGAAGACATTCTGCCAAGTAATCAGAGAAAGACCTATATACCACATGATCTCATTTATATGTGGAATCTAAACAAAACCTCATAGAAACAGAGAGTAGAATGCTGGTTGCCAGGGACTGGGGTGGGGAGATGTAGGTCAAAGAGTACCAAGTTTCGGTTATAAGAAGAATAAGGTCTGAGGATCTAATGTACAGCATGGTGACTACACTATCGTAAAATTGAAACTTGCTAAGAGAGTAGAACCCCAACGTTCTCACCCAAAAAAGACAGATACATAATGAGATAAGTGAGGCGAAGTGTATGGTAATTAACTCAGTGGGGGAATCCTTTCATGATGTGTACATACAAGAAATCCTGACATTGTACACATCTTAAATATCTTACAATTTTTTTGGGCCTCGCCGTGCATCCTGCAGGATCTTAGTTCCCCTGACCAGGGATCGAACCTGGGCCCCTGGCAGTGAGAGCACCAAGCCCTAACCACTGGACTGCAGGGAAGTCCCAAATATCTTACAATTTTATTTGCCAGTGAAAAAATAGTGCCCTTTTATTTAGCCCTAACCTGGAACGTCATCTTCACTTTGAGTGGCCTCCACGTTTGATGAAGGGCCAGCTAAATGTGTGCAAGAGATGCTGGGGCTTTCACCATCGTGATTAAAGGTCTGGAAACCCTTTTAGATGAGGAGCTGCTGGATGAACCAGGGACGTTTCGGTCGAGAAATAAAAAGTTGGGAAGGAAACATGCCAAAATGTTAACAACGTGTGTTTCTTCATGGTGGGATAACAGGTGATTTTAATTTTCTTTTTTCTAGTTTCTAGATTTTCTATGAGGAACATATTTTTAGAGAAAGAAAAACACCTCGATAAATCATAATTAAAAGATGAACTTGGTAGCCTGTTCTGTGAAAACGGTCAAGTGTTTTGCTTATGACCTCGGAAGAGAGGTTGGGCCCAATGTGTAAAAATTATCAGGAGGCACATTTGGGGTCAAGACAGACGGGACTGGCTGACCGGGGAGGTGGCCAGAAAGCAACCAGCCACAGGCCGGGGTCAGGCTGGACCAGATGAGGTCCCTTTCCACTTTTATTCTGTGACCTGAAGCTAATTTGGTTCCTGGTGTCTGTTCTTAGCTAGTTAAGGACACGGAGAGGAAAGATTCCCCCAAACCTCCCAACCAAGCAGCCAGCTGTCACACCTGAGCCCCCCTTACCCGGGGGGGACGTGCTGTATCTCAGGTAATGAGCCTAAAGCAAACCATGGGAGGGGGGCAGATCCCGGGCTTGGCCTCTCTACTATATGGAGACCCTGGACAATCACAGGACCAGCCAGACCAGGGGCTCCCTGAGATTTGGGATTTTTGCATTTGCTCACTTACTCTATCCCTGGCACCTTGAACAGCACTTGGCACGTTGTAGATGCTCAGTAAACACCTGCTGAATGTGGGCTTCTCAGAACCCCTGCCTCACATTGGTGTGAATAAAAATTTTAACATCTGATTGCTCTGGGTTCTTGGGATAACCCCTGGGAAAGGGCCCCACCCCAGGACCGGAGCATAGTAGGTGCTCAGTAAAGCTGGTTCATCTATCCTGATCTCTGCTCTGTGTTGCTGTGGCCTGGGAGTCCCCCACGCTGGGACCACCCACCCTGCACCCAAAGCCTTGGGAAACCCTCCTTCAGTGGTTAAACCCTGTCTTTTCTGGGTCTCATACATCCTGCAGCTGTAAACAGGGAGAGCCAGAAGCACCCCTCCCCTGGGGAGATGGTGTCAGAGGGCCTGGGATCGAAGGCCTCCTCCTCCTCTCCCTCACCCCCTACCGCTCTGATAGGCTCGGGCAACAGCACCAGCCGGCCCCAGTTATTTTTAATCACATGATTACCCGTCACTTAAACAGTTTAATTGGGAGCTGTGGCCCGCCTACAGCAGAGATGCTGGAGGAGACGTCAGCTGGAACACCCCGGCAGCGGCAGGTGGGGAGGGCCTTGTCCCCGGAGCCAGCCCCTTCCCTGGGGTGCTCCAGGCATCCAGAGCCAGTCTAGTACCATCATGCAGATGAGGGAGAACTAATCCCCTCCACTGAGGGGAAGCTCCTTGAGGACCTGCAGCCCCAGGGCAGGGGGCGCTCATAGGGGTTGGCCATGGAGACAAGTCGCAGCTGAAGACTCTTGATGGGCAGTAAAGTGGAGGGGACAAAGTTTATCTGCGTTATCCCTTGCTTATCTGTTCATCCATTCACCTACCCGCCCATGCATCCATCCATCCATCCATGCATCCATCTATCCATGCATCCATCCATCCATCCATGCATCCATCCATCCATCCATCCATCCATGCATCCATGCATCCATCCATGCATGCATCCATCCATCCATGCATCCATCCATCCTCCATCCATCCATCCATCCATGCATCCATCCATCCGTCCATCCATCCATGCATCCATCCATCTGTCCATGCATCCATGCATCCATGCATCCATGCATCCATCCATGCACCCATGCATCCATCCATCCATCCATCCTCCATCCATCCATCCGTCCATGCATCCATCCATCCATCCATCCATGCATCCATGCATCCATCCATCCATCCATCCATCCATGCATCCATCCATCCGTCCATCCATCCATCCATCCATCCATGCATCCATGCATCCATCCATGCATCCATCCATGCATCCATCCATCCGTCCATCCATCCATCCATCCATGCATCCATCCATGCATCCATCCATCCATCCATGCATCCATCCATCCATCCATCCTCCATCCATCCATGCATCCATCCATCCGTCCATCCATCCATGCATCCATCCATGCATCCATCCATCCATCCATGCATCCATGCATCCATCCATCCATCCATCCATGCATCCATGCATCCATCCATCCATCCATCCATGCATCCATCCATCCATGCATCCATGCATCCATCCATGCATCCATGCATCCATCCATCCGTCCATCCATCCATCCATCCATCCGTCCATCCGTCCATGCATCCATGCATCCATCCATCCGTCCATCCATCCATGCATCCATGCATCCATGCATCCATCCATGCATCCATCCATCCATGCATCCATCCATCCTCCATCCATCCGTCCATGCATCCATCCATCCATCCATCCATCCATCCTCCATCCATCCATCCGTCCATGCATCCATCCATGCATCCATCCATCCATGCATCCATGCATCCATCCATGCATCCATCCATCCATGCATCCATCCATCCATCCTCCATCCATCCATCCGTCCATGCATCCATGCATCCATCCGTCCATGCATCCATGCATCCATCCATCCATCCACGCATCCATCCATGCATCCATGCATCCATCCATCCATCCATGCATCCATCCATCCATCCATGCATCCACCCATGCACCCATCCATCCATCCATGCATCCATCCATCCATCCATGCATCCATCCATCCATCCATCCGTCCATGCATCCATGCATCCATCCATGCATCCATCCACGCATCCATGCATCCATCCATGCATCCATGCATCCATCCATCCATCCATGCATCCATCCATCCATCCACCCATCCATCCATGCATCCATCCATCCATCCATCCATCCATCCATGCATCCATCCATGCATCCATCCATCCATCCATGCATCCATCCATGCATCCATGCATCCATCCATCCTCCATCCGTCCATGCATCCATGCATCCATCCATCCTCCATCCATCCATCCATCCATGCATCCATGCATCCATCCATCCATCCATGCATCCATCCATCCATCCTCCATCCATCCATCCATCCATGCATCCATGCATCCATCCATGCATCCATCCATCCGTCCATCCATCCATCCATGCATCCATCCATCCACCCATGCATCCATCCATCCATCCATCCTTCATCCATCCATCCGTCCATGCATCCATGCATCCATCCATCCTCCATCCATCCATCCATCCATGCATCCATCCATGCATCCATCCATCCGTCCATCCATCCATCCATCCATGCATCCATCCATCCATCCATGCATCCATCCATCCATCCATCCTCCATCCATCCATGCATCCATGCATCCATCCATCCGTCCATCCATCCATGCATCCATCCATGCATCCATCCATCCATCCATGCATCCATCCATCCTCCATCCATCCATCCGTCCATGCATCCATGCATCCATCCATCCGTCCATCCATCCGTCCATCCATCCATCCATCCATGCATCCATGCATCCATCCATCCATCCATGCATCCATCCATCCATCCATGCATCCATCCATCCTCCATCCATCCGTCCATGCATCCATCCATCCATCCATGCATCCATCCATCCTCCATCCATCCATCCGTCCATGCATCCATGCATCCATCTATCTGTCCATCGATCCATGCATCCATCCATCCATGCATCCATGCATCCATGCATCCATCCATGCATCCATCCATCCATGCATCCATGTATCCATCCTCCATCCATCCATCCGTCCATGCATCCATCCGTCCATGCATCCATCCGTCCATGCATCCATGCATCCATGCATCCATCCATCCATCCATCCATCCATCCATGCATCCATCCACGCATCCATGCATCCATCCATGCATCCATCCATCCATCCATGCATCCACCCATGCATCCATCCATCCATCCATCCATCCATGCATCCATCCATGCATCCACCCATGCATCCATCCGTCCATCCATGCATCCATCCATCCATCCATGCACCCATGCATCCATCCATGCATCCATCCATCCATCCACCCATCCGTCCATCCATGCATCCATCCATCCATGCATCCATCCATCCATCCATGCATCCATCCATCCTCCATCCATCCATCCATCCACCCATCCGTCCATCCATGCATCCATCCATCCTCCATCCATCCATGCATCCATCCATGCATCCATCCATCCATCCAGGCATCCATCCATCCAGTCACCCATCCTTCCCAACCACCCATGCATCCATCTCATACATTGATCCACTGTTCACTGCACATCTACCAGGTACCTCCTCCCACCTTCAGACCCACTCAACTTCCCTGAGGTGTTGCCAACTCATCCATCCATCCCATTATCCCATCATCCCATCCATCCATCCATCCATCTATCCATCCCGTACATTCACCTATTTTTCACTAAGCACCTACCAGATACTTTCTCCGACCTTTAAACCCACTTACTTTCTAAGATGTAGGGCCTACTCATCACTCCCAGTTGGTAGGGGTCTCTGGGCCCTTCCCACCACCTTGGCTGGCCCCCTGCCAGGTTGCATCCCGCCCCTCATCATAACTTAAGCAGCTGATACTCCCTCCCTCAGGGAAGGAAGGAAACTAACAGGACACCTAATGTGTGCTGGGCACGCCACCTCTGTTTTCTCACTAAGTGGTTATTCAAATCCACACTGCTTTTCCCAGGAGCACCGGCAAGGGGTAGAACAAGGCCTGGAATGCGCGTTGGACTCTGGATCCAGGATTCCCTCTACTCCCCCTGGTGGCTCCTCAGGAAGCAGTCCTTGTGGTAATGGACTCTGAAAAGTCTCAAGGACAGACTCAGTGTCCAAAGTTCCAGATTGCCACCCTGGTTCCTGTGCTGTCCCAGCTAAGGGGCTGGACCTCTCTCAGCCTCCATTTACTCCCAGTAAGATGGGATAATGTACCCATCTTATAGGATCCAGCATTACCTGTTGCTCCTTCAGCTGGCCACCTTGGCTGCTGCATGTTCTGGCAACTTTCAGCCACTGGAGGCCACTGCTCTGTCCCCAAGCCACACCCTTGGTGGCCTCAGGGGCCAGGGAAGCAGAGACTTTGCAGTTCTCCCTGCAGCACAGCATGGCCCCTTCCCTCTTCTCCTCCTGGCGATCTCCTACTCATCCTTCAACACCCAAGTTGGCTGTCACCCCACCTGGGAGGTCATAGCTGTCCAGGAGCCCACTGGGCTGAAGAAGGCCAAAGGGATCCCTGCCCCTCAAGCCACTGCACAAGGTGGAAGCTTGGGATGCTTTTCCTATGGGAGGAACATGGTTTCCCTGCCCAGGTCTGGGCCCATTCTTGGCAGATTTCCTTTTATTAGGAACCACCTGAGACCAAATAGGAAGGGGGCCTGGAATCCCAGTTTCAGAAACCACACTCCACACTAGGCCACCAACTGGCTTTGTCACCCCACAGTCCAGAACTCCTAGATGATAGACAGGCAGGCCCGGGATGGGAAGCAACGTTAGCCCTAAACTGTTTTGGCTCCAGAGGCTGCAAACTCAGAGTGGTCCAGCTGCAGCCACCCCACTGGCTGGCGGAGATAAGGAGGGGAGGGGAGGATGCTTGGCTCTCGGCCACTCTCTGTGCCCGGGGGCGGGAAGACAGCCACGTATTCTGAAGTCTCCCTGCACAGGTGTGACCAGAGCTGATTAGGGAAAAGAAGAGAAAGTTTGCCACTGGCTGGAAGTGGAAAGTTCACGCCTTGGGTGACTTGCATGTAGTTTGTAAGTCTGGTTCTTAGCCTGGACTCTTGGACTACTGGCACCTGTGATTCTCCAGAAGCTTCAGGCATATTTTACCTGGATGTGCACTCATGGCTGGAGAACTGATCAGATCTGAAAGGGAATCGGAGCCTGGGCAAGGAAGGAAGGAAAGCCTGAGAAGCTGTGTGCAGCAGCAAGGCACCCCAGGGTGCAGGTATGAAGGGCTGGGCTGGGCGGGCATAGAGGGGGGAGCTCTTGAAGTGACTGCTTACAGCATGAAGCTAGGGAAATATGCTTTGGGAGATGGAACTGCAGAGTGGAGGTGCACCCCCATGTTCATGCCCCCCCAGTTCATACGATGAAACCCCAATCTCCCATGCAATGGGATTTGGAGGTGAGGCCATGAGGGTGGTGCCCCCATGAAGGGATTAGTGCCCTTATAAGAAGAGGCATGAGCACACTTCCTCTCTCTCTGCCATGTGAGGACACAGCGAGAAGGTGGCTGCTTGCAAAACAGGAAGCGGCTCTCACCAAAACCAAATTGGCCGGCACCATGATCTGGGACTTCGCAGCCTCCAGACTGTGTGAACCTGTTGTGGAGCTCCCAGTCTTTGGTGTTTTGTTACACAGCCCAAGCTGACTCATACAGAGAAGACGCGATTCACACCCAGCACTTGATTCATCAACACTGCCTCTCTGGGATAAGCATGTGCTACAGTGAATCAAAGGGCTACGGGACACCCCACAGGCAGACGGCAGCACGTGCCCACAGGAGAGGCAGGGAACGTGTGGGGGATGCTTCCACCTCTTCCCACCCCACCACCCACCCAAGGGGAAACTCAGGTCTTGGCCAGCTCCACCCAGCTTCCACGGCCCTCCTGCCACCAAATCCTGCAGATTCTGGCTCTAAAATGTCTTTTTCCATCACATCTCCTTCCCTCCTTTGCCATAGGACTCTCCGTGGCCCCCTGAGGCCCGCAAGCCCTGCTCCGCCTCGCCCTCAGAGACATCTTCCTGAAACATCCATCGTAAACACCCCCTACCCCGCCACAGGGACACAGGCTCTCTCTCCGATGGGATGGGGGTAATGGGTGGGTCAGGATGGAGCCCTCACCCACGTGCTGTTGCAGGGCCCTCCCCCCTCCTCTCCCCCACGGAAGGGAGGACAGATGAGAGGAACAGAGGCAGGACCCAGGGCTGGCCTTGTTCATGGACCTGCAAGTGCCCCCCCTCCCACGCCGCCTAGGGCCTGAGGCCCAGAGGGGGTCTCTGCCACCCCCAGGAAGGCCCCGCCCCTTCGGGCCCCCATGTGGAGTCCAGAAATCAGACCTGAGGGCAGCCCTTCCACGAAGGCAAGCAGAGGCCTGCTACCTGTGTGCAGGAGCCTTCCATGCCCAGGAAGCCTGCTGGGCCCCGTCCCCGCTCTGTGCTCTGCTCCGTGAGCCTGGGGCTGGCGCATGTCGCATGACACTCCCCAGACCCCTCACGATCTGCCAGTGGGAGGCAGGCACGAGAGGAGACCGGAAGCCTAGAGGAGGGGAGATGAAACTTCCTTCCCATCTTCCTGCTTCCGCCCGTGTCCCTCCGGCCGCAGCAGACAGGGGCTCCGGCCTCCAGCATCTTTCAGCAGGCCTGGTACCCACCTGGCAATGCCCCCTGCAGTGGCACCCACGGCGGGGGGAGTTGCGATGCTGGGGGTCGAAGTACCAGCCCACTGTGTTCCTTCACACACGGGACATGCCCTCGGGCCAGCCAAGTCCTCTCAGGGCCCAACGCCCTTGGAGCACAGGTCTGGCCACACTCAACCTCAGAAGCTGCAGCCCCCCACACCCCATCCCCACTGCTCACCCTGCGGGGCCCTCCAGAGTGCCAAGCACCACCCAGGCCCCCCACCAAGGCTTGGTTCTGGGCAACCTGCTCCCCCTTGACCCCAGTCTGAGGGGCAATTCCAAATCTCAGGGGCCCACAGGGTCCTCAGTGAGAGACCGAATACATGAAGGGTCGAGGGCCAGACCATACAGGACAGCAGAACTCTGACCCACGACCTGCAGCAACGAGTCCAGGAAGGCAAACGAAAAGCTCGGTACCATCAGCCCCAGGTGGCCGGGACTGCATTGATCATCAACTGCCAACTTCCCTCATTCGTACCCTGTTTCCAACTCAGACCAAGCAGAGAAAGCCTAACGTGCCCCTGACCAGCCCCCCCGGGACGCCGGCTCCTGGTAGCCTCCTCCAGCTCCCGGGCCCGGCCCCCGTCAGGGCACTGCTGAGGCTCCCTTTTCCACGAAGTTCTCCTGCTCCCCTGCTGCCTTTGAGTCTCTGCAAACACAGGGGAGGGTGGCCGCCACCCTGCCGTAGCAGCTGCAAGCACACAGTCTGCTGTTCTCCTCCGGGTGGTCTTTGTCTGTTTCCACACTACCTGAATCTCCTATGTCACCTTTCCCTGACCGAAGCGTCAGGTTTCTGCTTGCTGATGGGGCTCTGGCTGATGCCTGGCCCGAGGCGCGGTCAGCTGTGTCCGCCCTCCTGACCGAAGGAGGCTGGGCAGAGAGAGGGGCGGGGAGAGGCTCCCTTGTGAGGGGCTGGGGGGCACTGGATGGGTCAGGACAGGGGGCTCTCTATTTCTGGGCCTTTGTTAGTGTTGTGGATTGAAAGGTGGACCCCAAACGTATGTCCGTGTCCTAATCTCCGGAAGTCGTGGATGTGACCTTATTTGGAAGATGGTCTTTGCAGATGTGATTAAGTTAAGAATCTTGCGAGGCGACCATCCTGGATTATCCAGATGGACCCTAAATCTAATGATCAAAGTCAGAAGAGACACACAGGGGAGATTTGACCGACAGAAGAGGAGAAGGCCAGGTGAAGAGGGAGGCAGAGACTGGAGGGACGCGGCCACAAGCCAAGGAACCCCTGAAGCCCCAGGAGCTGGAAGAGGCAGCAAGGATCCTCCCCCAGCGGCTTCGGAGGGAGCCAGCCCTGCCCACACCTTAACCTCAGACATCTGGCCTCCAGAACTGTGAGAGAGTAAATATCTGTTGTTTGAAGCCCCTCCCCGTCCATTTTTGGTACTTTGTTACAGCTGTCCTAGGACTCATACGTTATCCCAGGGATGAAGAGGACGCTGAGGCACAGAGAGGTTATGGGAGGTGCCCAAGAACACACAGCTTGGCACACACGGTGTCAGGATGCAAACTCTACTTCCCCGGCCCCAAGCCCACGTTCCTAACTGCTCAGTGAGGGGCAGAGCTGGTCCAAGGGCCCAGGAAAGCTCCCGATCACCACATAGCCTGCCCTTCAGGTCAGATCTCCCAACCCATCTTCCTGGACACGCCCCCCTCCAGCCACACCTGCTCTCGGCCTGGCAGTGTCATAAGCCCATGCCTTTGCCCAAGCTGTGCCCTCATTCTAGAATGTTCTTCCTCCTCTGCTCACCAATGTCCTCCCCACCTTCATCTGCCCTCCACCCCCACCTCTCACTCCGTATTCCATCTCCCCACGGGCCGGGGAGCAGGGTCCATGCTGCCTGTCTGGATAAGCTTGAAGACAGTGATACTTGAACCTGCACACTAGAGTGTGAGATGCCCTGCACGACATTCTTTCCCTTAGCCCCGTGACAGGACTGCAGAGCCCGTGGGGGTGGAGATGACTGCTCCCATTCTACAGATGGGCAAGTGGAGGCTCAGTGATGGGCCCAAAGTCACGGCCCAAGGTCAGAAGCAGAGGTGGGAATCTGAACTCGGAAATATCTGATTCTAAAACCCAGGGTTTGTTCTACTAAAAAGTATGTAGCGCTCATGCACACACGTAGCTGCCCCAAGTGCTTTATAAGCATCAGCTCGAAATGTTCTCAAGCAGCCCTGCAGAGTGGACAACGGACCCCATGCTGCAACGAGGGACCCAGGCACCTGAGGCCATACCAGCAGCCCCACGTCACATCGTAGGGAAGCTGCAGAGCAGAGGGTCAGACTCTGGCTGCTCTGCTTTTCAGCCCGAGTTCACAGCTCCAGGACACAGCCCTCCACCCTGCGTCTCCTCCTCCTGCTGCACCTGGAAATGCACCCCTGTTCCTCTGGGCTCAGTCCCAATCCTGTGAGTGGTCTTGGTGGGGCTGCCTCTGGACCATCCTGCCCTACCCTAGCCTGGGGTTGGCCTGAAGCCCAGCGGGATCCCCGCACCCTCACCTGAGGGTGGGCGTCTTGAATAGAGGAAACGGTGGGCAGAGCTGCCCGAGTCCCTGCCTTGCCTGGCGCCTCTCCCTCCACTCCTGTGAGCCACCGCCCTGTTCCTGCCCTCACTGTGCCGGCCAGAGTGGGCCTTCTCTCGCCGGCAACCTTGGGACGCTCAGGGCCCCAGTGCACCCTACATTTCTAAAGATGGGAATGCAATTCTGGTTCAAAAGGTAGCTTCACATCTCAATTTGCCATGTCATAGGTTTCAAGCAAGGGTTACTCCCTTCCTCCCTCCTGGCCATAATTTTTCAGTGTTTAAAAAAGCTCTAAAGTGTGAAAGCCAGGGGCACATTCACGGAAAACACAAGTCCTTGAAAAGCAGAACACGTGTGTGCTGATCTGTCGTGCTCAGACTTCCTGCTGACCAGACTGGGACCCCAGATGCCCACCCGGCCAGCCACGGACCTGGAAGGGGCTTCGACAGAACTTACGGGAGGAGAAATGACACAAACGCCAGGCCTGGACCAGGGCAGGGTCAGCGGGCAGAATCACAGACAGAGGCTTCCAAGGGCCAATTGGGATGACCTCCGAGGGGTGTGAGATAACCCAGTGGGGTCGGGTAGTGCCAGGAGGGAGCATGTGTACACACGCCCAGACACACGTATGTGCACTTAAGCACACACACATACACACCCACACACTTGCACATCACATACCCATGTACACACACGAGCACAATGCAGTCTTATGCACACACACGTACACACATACACACACGTTGTGGCCCCTAGCGCTCAGCACTGAGAGGGGGCCCACAGCAGCCCCCAAACAGCCCCATTTGTGGTGCAAGCCTCTGCACGCTGCCCGGTCAGCCAGCCCTCAGATCCCAGGGGGTCTGCGAGCTGAGCCCCAGCTCTGCAGTGGGCCTGCCTGGGCTGTGACAGGGAACCCCAGCGCCTACGGCTTCCGGCTCTGGCTACTTGGGATCTTGAGAGGATAGGGGAGCCTGGCAGGGAAAGGACTTTTCTGTCCACAGGAAACGAGACCTGGTTCTCCAGGCCTGCAGCTGGCCATCCTCCAGGTCCGAGTCCGGCCTCCCTGGCAGCTCTCAGGCTCTGGCTGCATGGACCATGGGGCCACGCCCACCCGAACAGCAGAGCCACGCCCACCTGGCCCTATGGGCTGCTCTGCCCCGGGCTCCACCTTCGGGATGGCATGTGCCCACGTGGCCCTCAGGTGACCCCCCTCCATGAAGCCAAGCAGGGTCCTGATGATCCCTGTCTGCAGTCACCTGTGGGGACCACGACATCCCCTTCCAGCTCCAGGCCAGAGCGCTGTGTGCAGGGGGTGGGAGGGAGGGACTCAGAGGGAGCAGGTGGGCACACCTAGCCCACCAGGGGCATCGGCAGGGGGTGCAGGAGAGCGTGGCCCTGAGGCTGAGGCTGAGCCTGGGAGGATGAGGAGGGCGGGCCGGACATCAGGCTGTGGGGTGTAGCCAGGTGCAAAGGCACAGAGGTGGGGGAGAACATGATGTGCCTGGGGACACAGAGTATCACTGAAGGCCAACAGAGGGACGTCAGTGCCTGAGGGGAGGAGCAAGCAGGGGCCAGATCCAGAGGCCCCACTGGGCTCTTCTGGGGTGACCCTGAGAGCCACGGGGAGACACTGGGGCCCTGAGCATCCCTCACACCAAAGGGAGGCCCATTCCACCTCCCTCCCAGGGCCAGTAGCGCACTGGCAAGGAGCTGCTCCCCGTCCCAGCCCCCGTGGCTCCGTCCTCATTATGGTCCTGGCCACCACCTGCGCGTGGTGTCCCCGCCTGACCGGAGGCTGGTCTCATGGTGAGGGGTGGGGGACCTGACCCTCCAGCAGACCTGATGCACAGGCAAGGCCTCAGGCCCCAGTCCGGCCTCGCTCATTGCAAGTCTGCGTTCCCAGCCCAGGTGCCCGTATCCGCAGCTCCTCATCGGGGGCCTGGCTGAGGCACCCGCACTCTGAGCGACCACTGTGACTCAGAGCCTTCCACCCCAGCCCTTCTCCCTCTCTCTCTCCCTGGCCCACGGTGCCGTAAAGAGGCAGGAGGTCCACGGCAGTAAGACCACCCCCCGACCCTGGTCTGTGCTGCACGTCATCTGACCCTCATCCTAATGGACCACCTGGACACCTGATTATTTGCACAAGCCTCAACCTGTGAAATGGGTGAAAATCACGCCCGTGTACCGGGCTGAGGACAGGGCCCCACGCGTGACTATCTGCAGCGTCTCAGGAGCGTGGCTGGCACGCCTGCCCAGGACGTGCCCGACAGACACGTGTTACATCCATCCCTGGGGTCTGCGCCACCCTCTGCGCTGCTCTTAGGGCAACGAGGAAGAAGCAGCCAGACCCTGGCACTGGCTGGGCCCAACCCTGGAGCCCACTGTAAAGCTGCCTTGTGCCTGGGCACCCCTCAGCTCGGGGTTTTCTCATCCTGGAAGAGCCTCCCAGCCCCGCTTTCAGACTGCCCAGACGCCCTCACTCCATCCATGCCTGGCCACCCCAGTGGAGACGCTCAGGGCACATGCCAGGGCACTCCTACCCGTCCCACCATCCACAAGCACCCACCCTCTTCACCCATAAATGCACACGCCTGGTTCTCCGTAGCCGGCACCGCGCCTGGCACAGAAAATATCAATGGATGTTAGAGGAAGGAAGGAGGGAAGGAGACAGAAGAAGTATGTAGATCCTGAGAGGTGAAAGTAGCCTGAAGACCACTGTGCCCACCAGCCCATTCAACAGTCAGGAGAGCCAAAGAGGCTCCGTGGCTTGGCCAAGGTCACACAGATCTTGGCAGAAGGAAGCATCCTCGGCTTTGGCGTCCAGCCGGGTGCCCCGTCCACTGCACCACACTACCTGGGAGGCTCTTCCCCTTCCCAGGAGCTCCAAGCTGCTCCCAGGACGCCCACCAGCAGATGCAGCCCTGCTCAGAGCTGCAAAGTGACAGCCCAGCAGGGGTGGCCTCTCCTCAGAGTAAGGCCCCACGAGGCACCGCAGCTCCTCAAATTGCTGGTGAAGCAACTGCCCCACGGATGCATTCCTTGGAGCACGGGGTCCTTTTGGCAAGGGCGAGCAACTCAAAAGCAAGCATTCATTCACCAGAAAAGCCGGCTGCTCCCTTCTTGCTCCCCATAGCCAGGGGTGGACGCTGTGCTAAGCTCTGGTGTTGCCTGTAGGGACTGCTGGTCCGGGGGCAGGAAGAGACCGCCCAGAATCAGAGAGGGCTAGTGCTCAAGGCAGGGGCCTCACAGCATCTTGATCCATCAGTCCCTAATCTTCTCAGACGTTACAGACCACCTTTAAAAATTCTGTGGTGCTATTCCTGTACTCTCCCGAAGTGAAATTCAGAGATGATGTACATTTCCTGTATACCTAATCCCAATATAATGCCTTCTGACTGTAAGACGCAGGCTAACTAGAACGAGGAAGTAGTTCACAGTAAAATTATCTGCATTTCAATACGAAATGCTTATACCTATATATAGCATCACCACGAATGTGAAAGCCACAAATTCAGAATAAGCAGGTGACTCCCGTCCCACCAGCCCTGCTGCTGTCAGCAACGAAGTGGGAAAAGGCTCTTGGTAAAGTTCCAAATGAAAACCCAGCACAGGAGAGTTCTGCTCTCAGCATGGTGGTGGGAAACTGCCACAGAACGACCTTCCCACTGGTCACAATCATAAGACTCCGCACGATAAAAAGATTGCCCCGCCCCCACCACAGCAATGACCCAGGGATTCTGTAGAATAAACAAGAACACATTGGCACAGGGGCAAGTTTCTATGTTGTGGGGCTTGGCCCTGAGGGCATGCTGCAGACACAAAGCCAGGAGGCACAGGCAGGTAAAACCCTAATAGAACGCTGCCCATCTTCCCGGCTGGAAGAACTGGAGAAGAAGCTCAGGCAGATGTCGCTGGTACTGGAGGGGGGAGAGGAGAGAGTCCTGGAGGGAAGAAAGCCAGAGGAAAAACGTCCTTAATTCTGGGTATGTCTGCAGAAGTTTCAGCCTGACCTTGACTTATGAGTGTGTGTGTCAGACTCAAATTGAAGTGCAGCTAAAGACTATATTGTTGAACTAAGACTTGAACCACTGACAGTGAGATGCAGCTTAAGTGGCTTGAGTAACTGTCAACTGCAACAAAACATAAAGAGCCCTAAGAGGAATGTAAGAGCCCAGAGTCTAAACAACATCATACTCACCGTGTCAAGCAAACAACCCAAAATTTCCAGAAAAACAGGACCCATTCTTAAGGGAAAAGACAACCAATAGATACCAATCTTGATATGATGCAGATTCTGGAATTGGTAGATGATGGCTTTAATGCTATTGTTATAACTATTTCCCTGAGGCAAGGGAGATGTAGTTGACATTTTCATTAAAAAGGACAAAATGGAAAATTTTAAACTGAGAAATACAATATCTGGAAAAAAATTCAATGGATGGCCTAGATGGTAGAATGGAGATGACAGAGAAAAGAGTGAGTGAATTTGAAGATAGATCCATAGAATTTATCTGATAGGAAGAAGTGAGGAAAAAAAAAAGATTGAAAAAAATTAAGAGAGAATCAGGGTTTCAAAGGACAACATAAAAAGATATATTAGAATTGGGTAATAAGAATTCCAGAGAATGAGGCAAAAAACATAAATACTTTAAGAAATAATATCCTCATCAAAAGAAAAAAAATTTATAACTATGTATGGTGGCATATGCTAACTAGACTTATTGTGGTGATCATTTTGCAATATGTACAAATATCAAATCACTATGTTGTGCATCTGAAACTAATATAATGTTATATGTCAATTATACCACAATAAAAAATGAAAACAAAAAACCCAGAAATAACGGATATAAACTTCCAAAATTTGATGAAAGAAATAAATGTACAGATGCAAGGTCAACAAGGGGTTCTAGTTCCTGGAAAGATAGAGTAAGCACATTCCACTCTGTCTCCCCTAATGAATGCAGTTATAAACCTGGACAGATGCAGGAGTAATTATCTGTGGATTAAATATAGCAGCAGGCAGACTGGGGAAGGAGGTCAGATTTCAAAGCACCAATAAACAGGCTGTGAATTTCCACTTATTTTTCTTCAGGTAGAAGCTGGCTGGATTCCAAGGTCACCTGAAGGCCAGGCCTGCACACCAAGTGCAGATGAAGAAAGCTTCAAGACGAGCCTTTGTTTTTTTGACCCAAGGAGTAGGACAAGGGAATCCTGGGGCTCAGAGAGAGAGTGTGTGTGGGGGGGAAATCATCTCTTTTATTCTTTATTGCATTTTCTCCTACCGATGGCCCCAGGAAATCCTGCAGTGGCACAGTGGCAGTGGATACCAGGTGGGCACCTAAAACTCTGAAGGACAGGAGACCTTCTCTCTGGCCATAGGAGGTGTGGTTCCGAGAACGTGCGATGAATCCTCACTGCTTTCTCCTTCTCTCTGTTCTCCTGCCACATGGCCATGGACGAAGACACATTTGCAGTAGTTCATGGCAAGGCAGGGAGATTAAGGTCCCAGCTTTTTGTCTGGAGCGTGCAACAGGGGTGCCCAGAGCACTGGGAAGTGTCACGGAGACTGTGGAGAGGAGGGAGCAGGGGAGTGATTGTGTAAAGTGGTATATGAACTTCTGGGCTCACTTCATGTTGTGCAGGTGTGGATCGGACCTTAAATAGCATGTAAAGATATTGAGAATGGGTCTAAGAGGTGATCCACCACCCATCTCCAAGACTGGCCACTGTTGGTGCATATGTGGGGCAGATCTGAATAGCAAAGGCTTTGAAGACTAAACTGACATTGCAATCACACCCATGAAAAACTGGTTGGAACTTGGGGTCTGACCCCAACCAAGTAATTGCCTAAATCAACATTTTCCATAGGACTTACACAAGACCCACAGTATTGTAACAAAATATTCAAAATGTCCAGGATACAAGATGAACTTAGTTGGTATACAAAGAGCTAGAAATATGCCAGCTCTCGAGGGAAACAACAAAAGTAAAAATATTTACTGGATAGGCTCAAAAACAAGATTGAGGAAAGAATCAGTGAACTTGAAGATAGGTCAATAGAAATTATCCAGTCTGACAGAGAGAATTACATAAACATAAATTCAAGAAGCTCAGTGTAGCCCAACTGGATTAACTCAAGAAATTCATACCCAGACACACCATACGCAGATTGCTGAAAATGAAAAGCCAATAAAATATCCTACAAACAGAGAAATATGATTCCTCTCTTATAGATGAACAACAATTTGAATTATTGCAGATTCCTCATCAGAAACCATGGGGGTCAAAAGGAAGTGGAATAGTGTTTTAAAAGGGCTGTTAAGGGACTTCCCTGGTGGTCCAGTGGGTAAGACTCTGTGCTCCCAATGCAGGGGGCCCGGGTTCGATCCCTGGTCGGGGAACTAGATCCTGAATGCATGCCGCGACTAAGAGTTCGCATGCCACAACTAAAAGATCTCGCATGCCTCAACGAAGATCTCAAGTGCCGCAACTAAGACCTGGTGCAGCCAAAATAAATAAACAAACAAACAAAAAAGTGCTGTTAACCCAAAACTCTATATCCAGGGAATACCCTTCAGGAATAACGGTTAAATCAAGACATTTTCAGATGAAGAAAAAGCAAGAGAATTTTTTGCCAGCAAGCCAACTCTAAAAGAAATGCTGAAGGAAATTCTTCCACTGGAATGGAAATGATACAAGAGAGAAACTGAAAATCAGGAATAAAGGAAGTGCAACAAAATTGGTAAATAGCTGTGTAATAGGATATTATTCACTTCTGACATTCTTTAAGATATTTACGATGGTTGAAAGTAAAAATTATTACATCACATGATAGGGTTTTCAATACATGCAGATTTAATACACGTGAAAAATATAACATGAAAGGAGGAGAATAGGGGGACCTACACAGTGGTAAGGTTTTCACGTTCCACTTGTAGCAGTAAAATATTAACGTTCAGAAAACTGTAAAAAGTTAAGTAACCAGAGCAACCACAAACACATAAAGCTATACAAATAAGAGTAAAAACTTCAGTAAGTAAATTAAAACTTGGAAAAGTAAACTATCCAAATTAAAAAAAAATCAGGAAAGAAAAAAGAGAACAAAGTATGGAGAGAACAAGAAGTAAAATGGTAGATACAAATATAAACAGATTAATAAGTAGATCAAATTTAGTCTAAACACATCAGATAAAGAGATTGTCAGAATGGATTTTTAATAAACCACCCAATGATCTGCAGTCTACAAGGAATCAGCTTTTTATATAATGACATAGGGAGGTTTAAAGTGAAAGGGTGGAAAAGATATATCCTGCATATACTAATTACCAGGGATGAACAGGAACATTAAATAATAATAAAAAGATCAACCCACCAAGAGTACATAACAGTCTTGAATAAATTTGCACCTAACACCAGAACTCCAAAATACATGAAGCAAAATCTGACAGAACTGAAAGGCAAAAATGGACAAGTACATAATTATATTGCAAAATGTCAACATTCCTCTCTTAGCAATCAATAGAACTAGTACGGGGCAAGTCAACAGAGGCATAAAATTTTCTGAAAAATAACATCAATAGGATCTAATTGACATTTATAGAACAGTCCACAGAATACACATTCTTTTCAATGCCTACAGAATATTCACCAAGAACACTCATCCTGAGTCACAGAACTAGAAAAAGTGCAAAATAAATTCAAAGCATGCAGGAGGAAGAAAATAACAAAAGCAAGAAATCAGTGAACTAGAAAAAGAAAAAGAATAGAGGAAAATTCAATGAAGCTGAAAGCTAGTTCTTGGAAAAGATCAATAAAGTTGATAAAATTTTAGCAAAATTGGCAAAGAAAAAAAAGAAGACACAAATTACCAACATCAGTAATGAAAGAGGTGCTATCACTACCGAAGAGACATTAAAAAGATAATGAGGGACTCTATGAACAACTCAGATAAATCTGACAATTTAAAATGGACTAATTCTTTGAAAGTCACAAACTACCCAAATTCACCCAAGAAGAAGCAGATAATCTAAACTGCATTACAGCTATTAAAGATATTGAATTAGTAGTTGAATAAACATCTGAAAAAGTCTTCTTTAGACTCAAATGATTTCACTGGCAAATTTTACCAATCATTTCAAGAAAAAACAACACCAATTCTACACAATCTTTCCCAGAATAGATAACTGGAGGGAACATATCCCAAATCAATTTATGAAGGCATCATTACACTGAAACCCAACCCAGACAAAGACAGCATCAGAAAACCAGGCCAATATCTCCCATAGTGCCCTCAACAAAATACTAGGAACTCAAATCCCTCAACATATAAAAAGAATAATACCTCATGACCAAGTGAATGTTACCCCCGGAAATGCAAGGTCGGTTCAATATTTGAAAAATCAATTGACACAAAGGACCATACGAACTGAAAGGGGGCTTCCCTGGTGGCGCAGTGGTTGAGAATCTACCTGCCAATGCAGGGGACACGGGTTCGATTCCTGGTCTGGGAAGATCCCACATGCCACGGAGCAACTGGGCCCGTGAGCCACAACTACTGAGCCTGCGCGTCTGGAGCCTGTGCTCCGCAACAAGAGAGGCCGCGATAGTGAGAGGCCCGCACACCGCGATGAAGAGTGGCCCCCGCTTGCCGCAACTAGAGAAAGCCCTCGCACAGAAACGAAGACCCAACACAGACATAAATAAATAAATTAATTAATAAATTAATAAATTAAAAAAAAAAACTGAACTGAAAAAGAGGAACACGATCACATCGATGGATGCAGAAAAAGTGTTTGACAAACTTCAGTGTATCCATAAGGAGATGGCGTGTGCCAGGCCTGGGACCCAGGTCCCTGACTCCCGTATTTTGGCTCCAAGCGGCTTGGGGAAGGCTGAGGTGGGAGGTGGTGGAGACAAGAGCCTTCTGGTTCCCCACCGGCCTCTGCTGTGACCTGAACAGCACAGACCAACGAGGGTTAGTGGAGCTGCCTTGCTGGCAGGAGGGGGAGACAAAGATGAGAAAAACCAGGGGGCCCAGGCCATGCTAACGCCTTGGAGACAGAGCAGTTTCCCAGGAAATGCTTACTGAATTGACGGGCTGGCAAGGACTGCTTAAATGGTTGGATCTAAGATGGCCCTGGACAGGAGAGACATTGATTACAGGGAGTACCGGGTCCCCTCAAAGATACGAATAACAGCAATAATAGTAACTATAATAATGACAATTATGCAATAATAGCGATAGGCAATAAGAAAAGCAAAATGCCTGAAGTGCTTGGAAATGTCCTGCACAATCCCCCTGGGTGTCAGAAGCCTGTTTATAATTATTTGGGCCTAGAGTCGAATCCCTGTTACATATAAGACAACAAATAATCACCATGGTTAGTTAATTAATAACACAGTAATATTGTGTATACCAGCACCTGCCTACACTGTGCCAGGCGCCGTGCTGACTGCTTTGCATTTTTAAAATCAGTTGATCATCCCAACGGAATGCGGCGAGATCCATAGTCCTCCCTCTTTTACACACGAGGAAACTGAAAAGCAGAGGGGCCACCCTCTGGTGCTCACGCCAGCCCACGTGGTGTCGTGCGGACAGTCGGGGGTGAGGTTGGGGTTTGAACGCAGGCGCTGGGGCTCCACGGCCTCGCCCCACGCTGCCCGTCTGAGATGAAAACCCACCGTCACTGTACGTTTTGTGGGGTGCAGGCATTCCTGCGCCCGCTGCCTGAGTTCACGGAGGGTCTGGGACAAATGGAAAGTCCGTGTGCAGCCTTCTTACGGGATGTCAGCTTCCCAGGGGCTTCCTTGAGGTGAGTGTGTGCAGAAGGGCTGCCCTCTGTCCCTCTTCCCTCAATCCCCCTTGCCCTGTCCCTGCACCGGGACCGTCCATCCTCCCGCTGGCCTCCTGGTGTGTCCGCAGCCCCACCTGGCCCTGCAGAGGCCACAACGTCACTGCAGGCCTCTGACTCCTCAGTCGACAGGGCCAGGTGGGCTCTGCTCGGAACAGTAACCTTGAAAACATGCTCCCTACTAGAAATCCTGGTGGAGGGATGCCCGATTCCCAGGAGGAACTTCTCCCCGGGGCTCCGGTTGGAGCAGGGACCCACACGCCCCTCTCTGCGGCTTCTGCGCCCCGCGGCTGCCATCTAGCGACTGAGACAGGGAACACAGGGCCGGAACCGCTTCCTGAAAGGTCCAAGACAAACGGCAAGAAGTGGAGGTGAGGTCACCGTGTCGGGGGGTTCCTCCAACATGGTGGCTTCCCGGGGGGCTGGGAGGACGCAGGAGGTCCTAGGACAACTTCTGCATTATGCTCCTGCTCCTATGCTTGGAAACTGGCAGTTATTTCCGTATTACAAAACAGCTTCAGGTTATCCAGGTTTTGAATAACCAGACCTGTACCCTGGTACAGGAAGACGAAGTGCTGACCTGGCCAGCCTGGGGGGCGTCCTTCTGTCCCCAGATGACTTAGTGGGGGCCTGTGTGATCTTGGTTGGTTCTCTCAAAAGCTGGTTCAGGGAGAGGGGCTGAGAATCTTTTGGAACCGAGACTGCACGTCTCCCTTATCTCAAGGCAGTTAGATGGGGTGTGAGGTGTGCCGGGAGCACATTTCCCCGGGATGGCGTGAGGGTGGGGCTCGGGAAGGGTGAGCAGAGCCAGCAGGAAGGGAAACTGGGCAGGTGGCCGGTCTCCCGAGGCCGTCCTGGGCCCACCAGGTCTCCCTCCCACCCCAGAGAAGATGCTCAAACCCTCTGAATGCACCCCAACCCCAGCCCCCAGCTTCACCGTGCCCACGAGTCACTGGGACTCTGTCAACATGCAGGTCCTCCTTCAGTAGGTCCCAGGGGGCCTGGAATTCTGCATTCCTAACAGACACCCGGGTGGCCATGCGGATGCTGTGGTCTGTGGACCACACTCAGAGTAGCAAAACCTTCCCAGATGGCCCTTGACTTCGTTAAGCCAGGATCTCAGACTCTAGATACACCAGAATCCCTGGATTTCCCAATTCGGGGGCGGAACCCAAGCACCTGCCTTTCTGGCAAGTTCCCAGGTGACACCACTGCAGCGGCTGCTGGTCAGGGAGCACATCCCGGAGACCCACTGGCCCCAGCCCAGGCCACCTCAGTCAGCCTCCAGGGTGGGAGTTTTAGAGCCCCCCATCAAGGGACTCCGAGAATCCCCGATTTCCATCCCACCTCCTCCTCCTCAATCTGCCCACACCGTCTCATGAATTTTTTCATCTCGAAGCCGACGGGAGAGTGCAAAACTCCAACAAAGTGAAACCCAAGCCATCAGGTTAGTTACCAAAGCGCTGCCGTTTCCCAAACACGGCCTAAACGAGGGTTACTTTTAAGCCGAGGGAAGAGCAGGCCCACATTCATCGCCGTCCCCCCTAGCGCAGGGGGGGGCGGCAGGTCTCTGAGCATCCCTGCTGTTGGGACCCCCGGGAGAGGTAAGCTGGATGCAGCCGTCTCTGAGTCGGTGTGACGGCGCTCACGGGCAGCTGAGCTGTGACTACCAGGATAAGCGGCTCTGTGCAGGCTCTGGGGGTGCAAACAAAGCATCTTCCCACCCCAGGCGCCTCCGCCCAGTCCAGAAGCAGTCACTGTATGATAAGGCGGGTGGTCCACCGCGGGGGGGCACGGGCCCCTGGGCAGCGGGGGGCACGACTTCTCAGCGTGTGCCATTCTGGATAGCCTGGGACTTTGTTTGCCTTGGGGGCAGCTGGCCCTGGGTCCTCCAGGTCAGCCATACTCACCTGGAGAGGCGAGAGGTGAGCACAGTCAAGGTCACCCTGGCTGCCCACAGTGGCCACCTGACACATGCCCCCAGTTTGCCCCGAAGGAGGAAGGAAGGGCAGGCCGGTGGTGGCCTTGTTTGAGGAGCTCAGAAGGAGAGGGGCGGAGTGAAGCATCTGTCTGAAGTCATGGCCCATGGCCAGGCCAGGTGACTGCCACCTGCCACCACCGTGAGGTCCAGCTAGGCCGAGGTCTCCCCGGTAATCGGACACCCCGCTTGGGTCGGGCGCGAGGCCCTGGGGCACATGATGTCCCAGCTCCAAAGGAAGCTGGTAGAAAACGGGTGAAACATTACCACCCCAATCCCCCAACTTCCCCTGGCGTGGTGAAGTGGGAACTCCCCTCGGGCTCTGGACTCAAGCCCCGTCTCTGCCACTCAATGGCTGTGTGACCTGAAGCGAGTGACTTAACCTCTCTGAGCCTCCGTTTCGTCACTCAGAGAATAGAGACCAGTGACTTTCGAGGGCAGGTCTAAATCACAACAACTGCAACCAAAACAATAAATCCTAAGGGACACCATTTACTGAGCGCCTACTGTGTGCAGAGGCCGTAAGAGCTTTATAATTATGGGGTCATTTAATCATCCTCGAAACAATGCTGTGTGATAGGATGACTGTGGTCCACGTGGCACAGAAGGGGAAACGGAGGCACCAAGGGTCAGGAGGGAGGGGTGGAGGCGGCATGGAGCCCAGGGGGTCTGGATGGCCTGTGCTAAGGGTGCAGGTACAGCACTCGCCCCGGTCCTGGCACACGCAGGGGGAGTCCGCCCGCCTCCTGGTGCCCTGGGGCCGCCCAGGACCGTCTGGGCTCACTGTGGTCGGTGAAGGGCATGTGCCCCACCCAGTGCTCCCGTGCTGTGTCCCAGCTGTCAGTCACATGGGGGAACAGCACATGCTTTCGGGTCAGCGAGTTCCACATCAATGGCACACATGAAGAGCACCGCGTGACCAGGCAGTACAACACGCCTGGGTTTGAGAGTTCTGCCTGCCGGGTCACACGTATACATCACTTGTAATGGACATGAGCTACATGTAATAAAGAGGACTCGGACAGAACCATGTATTTCCCACCAGAATCACACCCAGTGAGGCAGAAGAGGCCTGGGGAAGACCAGGGGACCTGAGTCAGCCCGAGGAACCAGTGAAAACACAGCCGCAGTTCCTGCTAGCTCAGGAGGGATGCTCAGCTGGCCTGTGTCTCCTGTCACCCTCCTCAAATGGGTGTGACTTAGTGTCACCCATGCTATTAAAATGCTTTTTAAAAGGGCTGAACGTATGAAAGTTAAATGATACCACCACATTAAACTCATAAAATTCATACAGAGGATGCCAGAGAAAAGGGATGGAAAGAGAGCTTCCTGATGCTCTCTGAACACCTGGATCCAGCCATGCCTGAAGCTCTTATTCTTGACCTTGAAAGCTATTATGTTTCCTTTTTGGCTCCAGCCAGGTTGAGCTTGATTTTTATCATTTGCAACCAAGAGGCCTGACGGATATGAGAAGGTAATATTCTATGCTTCAGGACACAGGTTCTGACCTGGTAAGAGGTAGTTAATCAGGGCTGTGTGACCCACAAGTTTTCCTTCCTCCAGCTGGTTATTAGATCACCTACAAATCCATCCATCCAACCATCCACCCACCCATTCATCCGTCCATCCACCCATCTACTCATCCATCCATTGTCCATCCATCTATCCATGCATTCATTATCCACCATCCATCCATCCATCCACCCACCCATCCATCCACCCATCATCCATTCACCTATCCATTCAGCCACCACTCACCAAACTATCCATTCATTTATCCCTCTACCCATCCATCCATGCATCACTCTTGCCACCCATCCTTCTTTCCATCCATCCATCTATCCATCCACCTGCCTGTCCTTCCTTCCATCTACTATCCACCATACATTGAGCAGCACCTGCTCTACACCAAGTTCTGTACTGGGCAGGCACTGAGGATCCAGAGAGGGTATTACGGTCCTTCTCCTACTAGATTCTCAGGCACTGGGAGGAAGAGCCTCACAAATGAAAAGACGAGCCAGCGAGCAAGACCCCTAGGGGATGAGACTAGGACAGCTCTGTTTTTATTGGGGAGAAAAGAGTCAGGGAAGGAATCACAGGGTGTAGGAGCAGGGGTGGAAGGGAAGTAGGCGTTCAGCCTGCCAGTGTCCATTTCCTGCTTCTGGGGAAACACACTTAGCCCAAGTTTAGTGTATGTGCCCTCTGAGGATGGGCATGGGCTCCTGGTCTGGTGAATGGGTCCAGCCTACTCCCTTGGTCATATGACTTAAATCAGTTCATCGAGACCCAATCCTGAAACTTCTCTCATGATGATTGGGAAAGAGGTACTCTCCTCCTTCTACGGCTGCTAAAATAGTTGAACCTTAACCTGGTGCTGCTGGTGGCCACCTCCACATGTTACAGGGAGAGCCCGCCAAAGAGCAGAATTCATACAGAGGACTCCAGAGAAAAGGGATGGAAAGAGAGCTTCCTGATGCTCTCTGAACACCTGGATCCAGCCATGCCTGAAGCTCTTATTCTTGACCTTTAAAGCTATTATGTTTCCTTTTTGGCTCCAGCCAGGTTGAGCTTGATATTTATCATTTGTAACCAAGAGGCCTGATGGATATGAGAAGGTAATATTCCATGCTTCAGGACACAGGTTCTGACCTGGTAAGAGGTCCAGGATCTCAGAAGATGGTGAGAAATCTGATGGAACTTTGGAACCCCCAGCCAGGGCCCCCAGGGTGGCTGGTATAAGTGTGCAGGCACTGACTCACCTTGGGCAAGTCCCTTCCACTCTACAAGCCTCAGTTTCTCCGTGTGTGAATAAAATTTTTTCTTACTTAAAGCATCCCCCCCAACTGTGCTCAAACGACATATCACGTCTTGCATCCTGAGCTGCTCTGGGTGAGGTGGGGGTGGCGGTGGTGGAGGGGAGGTTGTCCAGATGCGGTGCGCACTATGAAAACAGGAAGAAGGCTGTTCCTTAGGACATACTATGGCAAAGTCGCCAGCTGTCTACGCCAACATCAGTTCTCCACTTTTTCCGCAGGTTGTCTGGAATAAAGGCTATAACGCTCAGCCTTCCTTAAGATTATGTTGTGGCCAATAGTTGGAAGAATAGTGGACACTTTGCATGTCCTTAAAAAGAGGGAGCGTGGTTTTGTGTCTTCTCCTTTCCTCTGCTGGAATGTGGATGCAATGGGTGGAATCTAAGCAGCTGCCTTGAACCATGAGGAAGCCTGTTAAGGATGATGGAGCAGCAAGACGGGAGAAGCTTAGATCCTCAAGCACCCAGAGCCCCCACCCCAGCGTCAGACCATCTTCCTCTGTCTCCTCTAATATGACAGAGAAACAAACCTCTACCTCATTTAAGCCATGGTTCTTGTACGTTTTCCTGTCACGTCGAGATGCTCCAGCTGAGGAGGAGGGAGATGGTAAAGGGGAGAAGGGTCTCTTCTTTCAAGATACAAATGTCTGGACTTTGACACTAATTGGAAAGCATCCTACGTATTAAGTTCTCCAGCCAGGCCTCACTTGTACATCTCCAGGCCCAGACCTAAATCACTAAAATACTTTCTACTCCTAAGCAACCACTCTTTCTCAGATGGGTTCTCGTCATGGGTTTAATCAAACCATAGAACCCGCATGTGGAAATAAAGGCTCCTGGGAGTATATGGGGCAGCTGTGCCCGTGGCTGCTCCCACAGGTGGGGGGGGGGTGTTCCTCACTTGTTAAAATGTACCTGTCGATTTCCTTTTTGTTTCATAACAACTCCATTTTGTCACTCTAATTTTAGTGGCAATGTTTTTGTTCCAATCAGCAATCATTTTGGAAAAGTAGGCTGCTGGAAGAGTTCTTGGCATACAAAATGACAAGCAATTTTTAAACGGCATAAGACTGATGATTTTTAACCACACTGAATTCTAAATCTGTTTCGGGCTGGTTAACTCTCGTTAGAAAATAACGAGCTCTTTCAGATTGCTGTCCGTTCTGCTAGCTCCAACGTGGCAGGCATGTGTGGTGGGCCTCCTGGGCGCTGGCCTGGATCACTGGGAGGCAGCAGGCAGGGTCCCTGCCCTGGGGAGCAGCGCACAGTCAGGGGACGGGGACACACATGCGGGGAAGTGACACAGCAGGTGCCCACCTGAGGGCTGGGCTTCGTGCACCACATGCTGGCTGCAGAGACGATGCCAGGCCAGGCGGGGCGAGGGCATCACTGCAGCCTTCCAGCCCACACTCCTGCCCCAGCTCCAGGAGGCACCAGCCACACTGACCTCACTCTTCAGAGTCAAAATTCCAGGCTGTGGCGAAGCCTGGCAGGTCTTCAAACAGTGAAACATAGAATTACCATATGACCCAGCAATTCCTCTCCTAGGTGTGTCCCCCAAAGAACTGAAAACAGGGACCCAGCCCAACACTTACACATGTTCATATCAGCTGAAAGCGTGGAAACAACCCAAACATCCATCGATGGATGAATGGATAAATAAAATGTGGCATATCCATACAATGGGATCTTATTCAGCGCTAAAAAGGAATGATGCACTGATTTATGCTACAACATGGGTGAACTTTCAAAACTTTACACTAGGTGAAGGAAGCAAGACACAAAGGACCACATATTATGTGGTCCCTTTCACATGAAATGTATAGAAAAGGGAAATCTATAGAGACAGAAAGTAGATTAGGGGGATGATGAAAATGTTCTAAAATTAGACAGTGGTGATGGTTGCACAGGGAGGTGGGTATTCTAAACGCCACAGAATTGTCCAATTTAAAATGGTTCATTCTGGGGACTTCCCTGGCGGTCCGGTCCAGTGGTTAAGACTTCACCTTCCAATGCAGGGGGTACAGGTTCGATCCCTGCTCAGGGAGCTAGGATCCCACATGCCTCGGGGCCAAAAAACCAAAACATAAAACAGAAGCAGTATTGTAACAAATGCAACAAAGACTTTAAAAATGTTCCATATCAAAAAAGTCTTAAAAAAAAAAAGTGTTAAAAAAAAATAAAATGGTTCATTTTACGTTATGTGAATTTCACTTGAATTTAAACACATCTGAAAAAAAGATTCCAGAACATTCTGCCCAGGGCTCTGCTTGGCTACCACTGCCTTCCCTCCGAGCCCATACTCCTCAGGTCACCACCCCGGATGCTCTGGGTCTCTCCTGCCCGACCCTGCAGGGCCCTGGGCCGAGAAGCAGCGGCGGGGTGGGGTGATGCAGACAAAATACACAGGCCTGGTTCAGCGCCGGGGTGGCCACTTGCCAGCTCGGGGACCTGAGAAAGCTGCAGAGCTTCTTGGAGCCTTGGTTTCCTTCCTTGTAAACTGGAGAGAGTCACACGTCCCGGGGCCCCATTGTGTAAGGTGAGCTCCCTGCCCGCTGTCTGTAAGTGCAGGGGCCACGCCTGGTGGTGGATTCATTCAAGGAGTTGGTACTGACCTGGCAAGGGATCTACACCAGACCCGGAATTGCTGACAAAATGGCAAGCGAGGCAGACAAGGTCCCTGCTGTCACTCAGGGGACAGAGGAGGAACAGATAGACCCCAACCAGCCAAGGAGTTTCATGCTATCAAGAGGAGGGCAGGGTGGGCCCTTGACGCGGTGTCTGAGCTGAAATCAGAGGCCAGGAAGGAGCGAGCTGGTGGCAAGGGCACTGGAGCTGGGAACAGCGAGGGAACAGAATGTGCGGGCCAAGGTCCCGAGAAAGGGTGCGGGCACACGGGCGACGGGCCTCAGAGCAGGCCCTGTTCTAGGGGAGGGGCTGGTCTCTGCGGGAGAGAGCCCCGCCCCCTACCCCCCCCCCCAATCTCCCGAGTGGGCGGGCACCACACTGCGCTCCTGATTGGCTCAACAAGCAAAGGGAGGGAGCGGCCATGGGTGGGGGGGTTTCCTGGGCGGGAGAGCAGGGCTGCGGAAGCCTCAGGCCTTGGGGAGCTCGGAGAGAGAGGAGAGAGAGGGGGCCTTCCCTCTGCCCCCTGGGCCTCTGTGACCCGCCATCCCGGATTCACGGAGCCTGTGCAGGGCCCTGCACGCAGAGCTCGCAGACTGCAGACAGCAGACAGCCGAACGCACCACGCTTGTTGCTAGGACGGGAGGAGGCAGGGAGAGCTTCCAGGGGGAGGCGGCCCTTGGATCAGGCTTGGTGGAGAAGCAGGGTTTGCCAGGAGGAAGAGTACGCGCTCGGGAGCGGAGCCCGGGGCGCGGGCCCCACGCTGGCTGCGCAGGTCTCGGGGAGGAAGCTTCGCGCTCTTACCGCCTGCGGTGCAAAGCCGGCGGCAGGGCTACTGCTGGTCCCCGGCTGGCCGGCCCTGGTGTGCACACTGCGAGTCCCGGCCACACTGGGGGACGCAGCGGCTCACCCTGGGCCCAGGAGGCCGCCCTGCGGCCGGACCCTGACTGCCGTTCAGCAATGGACCGGGGCCCCTGCGCCACGAGGAGACGCCAGGTGCCTCTGCGGGGGTCACGTGAGTTCTCGCCAGGCCCAGCAGGACCGTCTGCGGGCGAAGGGACCGAGCACAGAGAGGGCAGGTGACGTCCCCAGGTCACTGGGCCAAGCCGGGGTCCCCACCAGTGCAGAGCCACGGACATCCCAGCAGCTCTGCCCCTGCGGGGAGCCCCTCCAGGCAGACCCTGAGGGTGGAGGCGTGACCCTCAGGCATGAAGGGTCACCGGACACGAGTCCAAAGGTGACAGACCTGGCCCCGTTCAGCCAAGCAATGCCCCAGGACCTGGACTTGTCCTGTCGGTGCCAAGTCCCCGCCAGTGTCCGGGAGGCAGGTCTCCAGTGTGGCAGCAGAGGGCGCCGCGCTGAGCACCCGGCGTGCTGGGTGCGGCCGCCCTGAGCCTCTGGGGCTCCCTGCGGGGTTTGTTCACCCTGGTTAAAAGTCCCTCTTTCCCCTCCTGTAACTCAGGGGTGGGCTCTCCTCCGTGGAATCCAGGCCCCCCACCCCAGGTGTCGGCCAGTGCGAGGGGGTTGGGGTGAATGAATGAATGAGTGGGTGAACGACCGGCCCCGAGGCTCCGGTCTCCCGTACCGAGGGAGCACGTCCTAACACCCGGACCCGCCAGGCCTCTGCTGCCGGCAGTAAGTAGGGCAGCCCCGTGCACCTGGCAGCCGGCAAGTGACGCCAGCTGCCCTTCTTTGCTCTCACAAGTGTCCCCGTTCGGATGATAAATGATGCGGTCACCCTGGCAGTGAGACTCCTTCTAGGAGCGTCCACGAGAAAAGCCGGGAGTTTCAGGAATAAGAAGTAGGTCAGATCATCGCTGGGCTTCTGTCTCTGTGCCAGGGCTCAAGGACAGCTCAGCCCCAAAGCCACGCGGGACCTGCACGTTTACCTGAGTGGGTGTTCAAGGGGCACACCGCGCAGCCGGGGCCCTTGGCGGGGGCTCCTTGAGCCTCTGGAAGAGTCCACGGCACTGTGTGTATGCACACACATGTGAGCACATGTGCACACGTATGGTGCACCATGCAGGCGTGCGTGTGTACGTGTGTGTGTGCAGCTCTCATTGACCCTCACTGAGGTCTGTGACCCCTGCCCCCAATGCTCTCATCTGTGCCAGTGGGAGAGGCTCCAACACACATGGCGTCCTGCAGACCCGGGAGGCTGCAGGCACGAGGCTGCCCCCATTTCCCACCCCGACGCGGGTCACGGAGGGGACCACTGTGAGGGTGTGACCTCTGGGTGGCATGTCACAGCAGGTGGGTGGCACGACCTGGGCCGCCATCTCTGATGGGCAGCGTGCAATGGGGGATCAGGTCAGATAAAGCTCTGGTCTAGGGGAGAGAGAAAGTTCTAGTTTCCACTCTAGTATCCTGCATATGGGATCAGAGCTTGGCCTTCTCTCCTGTTCTTTCCTCGGGTGTCCTTCCGGGAAATAGAGCCACCAGCCCAGCCCCTGCTCCAATAATAAAATCTAGGAACACGACGCAGGCTTGGGGAGGCCCTCGGGGCGACTGCTAACATCGCTACTGATCTGCTTGTATGGGAACTTCCGGCGCCCATCAAGGTCATGGTCAGGCACTGTCGAGATTAGCTGTCCGGCCAAATTATTTGACAACCCCTCCCCCTCCCCCACTGCTGGCCCTAAAAGACCCATTTGGATGGACGTCATCGTGCTGAGAAGGCCAGTGAGCCCGGGTCCCAGCGTGACTGCCAGGAAGTTACTTAACCTGTAGTGTCCTTCTCTGTAAAATGGGCCCTTTGTATCCCGCAGAAGACACCTGGGAAAAAGAACCGGCACTTTGAGAAGTTGTAACCATTTGCAAACCAGAAGCACTGCGGTGACAAGGAACGTGACCTTGATGTCAGTTTTCTTAGCACTAATCAGAAGGTGGGCCTTCCCTCTCCTTAGAAAAAGGCTCCCAAAGAGTCCTCCCTGCTCCGAGTTCAGTCCCTCCTCCCCACACAGCACCCCAGGGGTTAACAGGCTCGCGGGACCCTCCACTGGTCCTGAAAGGAGGGGAGGGAGGGATGCGGGCAGCCCCACGGACAGAGGGCACTGATCAGAGACACGGAGGCTGGGGCGCGCTCTGGGGCCACACTCCCCACTGGCTGGTGCTAAACATGCAAGGGCAGCTGGCTCCCTGGGCACCTGACAAAGGTGCTCAGCCCGGGGGGCTCCACGGAGAAGCCCAGGGGCGGCTCCTCTGCACACACGGAGGGCAAACTGAGAACCTCCTGGATTCGGGCGAAGGGCACATTTGCATCTCGGCTAAATAAGCAGGGGCCGCTGGGGCACATTCGCCACGGTCAACAGCTGTGCCGAGTTGGACCACGTTCCTGGGGGACCTGGCTGCATTCGGCAATGATTTCTCCACACACATCTCTAACGGAGACAACCTGGAGCTGGGGCTCCCGCTGCAGGGGGGGCACCGGAGCCTGTGCCCAGTTGCAACAGGCTCTTGCAGCCTGGCTACCACTCCGCGCCCATCCTAGCAGGTGGTCCACGGTGCAGGTCAGCCTGGCCCACTGCGGTCAGCACGGCCACTGCTGAGCCGAGTTTAGAGCCCTGTCCTTGGGCGGGGGGAGGTTGGAGGGTGCATCAATAATACATAGTCCCTGCGGCCAAATCCCAACCTCAGCTGAGCTGCAGGAAAAACTCCCAATGCGCCGCAGTCTGTGCCATCAGGAATTAGGAAACCCTGGGTGTTTTCAAAACAAGGCGCCTTTCTTTAAAGATGGCAGCCCTCTGGAGGGTGACGATCTCTGAGTATCAGCACAAAACGCGTGCCCTCGGGCACCAGGTGGAGGCAGGTGGTGGCATATCCAAGTCAGCAGAGCCGCTAGGAAAGTTGAGGGACCCAGTGCAAAATGAAAGTGGGGGTGGGGTGGGGAGGGTGTGCAAAAATGATGAAGAATTTCAGGATGGCGACTTGGGAGCATTAAAGAGGCGAGGGCCTGTGCAGCGGCGGGTCTCGCCTGCCCATGAAGCCAGTCCCTGCTGATTTGAGAAAAGGTGTATTCTATGTCCCCAAGTCCCTTGCCCCGAGGGCTGTGGGCAGGTCCTATCTTTAGGGAGCCGCAGAGAGCTGCAACCCGAGAGGACCCTTGGGGACTCCCTGAAGGAGATAGACGGGATACAGTCAGATGTCTGTCCCGGACGTCAGTGCAGTTCTAGGGCTGAAGACAGAGAAGAGGTGGCTTCACGCTGGGCAATGTACCAGGGCAAGTTGATTAAAGGCGACGCATCCTGAGGACATGGACACAGAGCTTTTACACTGTGGGACTTCCCTGGTGGCGCAGTGGTTAAGAATCCACCTGCCAATGCAGGGGACATGGGTTCGAGCCCTGGTCCGGGAAGATCCCACATGCCGTGGAGCAACTAAGCCCATGCGCCACAACTACTGAGCCTGCGCTCTAGAGCCTGCGAGCCACAACTACTGAGCCCGCGTGCTGCAACTACTGAAGCCCATGAGCCTAGAGCCCATGCTCCGCAACAAGAGAAGCCGCCGCAACGAGAAGCCCGCGCACCGCAACTAAGAGTAGCCCCCGCTCAGCGCAACTAGAGAAAGCCGGCGCGCAGCAACGAAGACCCAACGCAGCCAAAAAAAAAAAAAAAAAAAATTGTGAGGCTGCTCGCTGAAGTGCTACTTGCAATAGCAAAGCGGGTAGCTGGATAGCCAGTGTCATGTCAGTGTCACATCAATGACATCAGTGATGGACATTGTCCATCAATGGCTCAACCACGACGGCTTCCGGAAATGGTGTTTCAGAAGACTGTTTTCAATCCATGACACCATGTCCTTTGTCACTTGGGAAAGAGAAAAAGTAGGATCCATAATTTAAAAGGATGCGTTCAACTTTGTTTAATATGCATTTTTACTCAAAGAAGGACCAAAATTTAGGGTGGGGATTATCAATGTGGGGTAGGATTATGAGTGATTTTTGTTTTCTTCTTTATACCTTTCTGTGTTTTCCAAATTCATTGCAGGACCAGACACGACGAGTATGATAACATGTTAATTTAAAAAGTGAATGCCTCTCCAAAGATTATACGCAAACGGCCGATAAGCACATAAAAAGATGCTCAACATCACTGGTCATCAGGGAAGTGCAGATCGAAACCACAGTGAGATACCACCTCACACCCACTAGCATGGTTATAACCAAAAAAAACAGAAATAGGTGTTGGCAAGGACAGGGAGAAATCAGAACTCTCATACACCACTGGAGGGAATGGAAAATGCAAAACAGTCTGGCAGTTCCTCAAAAGGCGAAACAGAGCTACCACGTGACCCAGCAATTCCACTCCTAGGTGTGCCCCAAAAGAACTGAAAACAAGTGTTCAAACCGAAACTTTTACACGAATGTTCACAGCAGTACTAATTCAAAAGCCAAAAAGCAGAAACCCAAATGTCCATCAACTGATGAATGGATCAACAAAACGTGGTCTACATTTACAAGGAAATATTATCCAGCCTGAAAAAGAAATGAAATTCTGACACCTGCTGCAATATGGATGAACCTTGAAAACATTACGCTAAAGCAAGTCAGTCACCAAAGACTGCATATAGTAGCCTTCCATTTATAGGAAACGTCCAGGATGGGCAAATCCGTGGAGACAGGAAGTAGATGAGTGACTGCTAGGGGAAGGGGGAAGGGGGAAGTGGGGGATGGGGAGTGATTGCTAATGGGACAGGTTTCTTTGTGGGGTGATGAAAATGTTCTGGAATTAGATAGTGGTGATGTTTGCACAACCTTGAGAATAGACTAAAAACCACTGAATTCTACACTTTAAAAGGGTAAGTCTCATGGTTTGAGAAGTTCATCTCAATTTAAGGAAATAGAAAGGTGGGTGCCATGTCTGAAGTCCTTCAGATCGTAGAGGGGAGTAAAATGAGGCAGAAAAGGTTTGAACGTCCAGCACTGATCTGACACCTGATTTGATTAACCACTTTTTTTTTTTTTTTTTGCTGCGCCACGTGGCACGTGGGATCCTCGTTCCCCGACCAGGGATCGAACCCATGCCCCCTGCAGTGGAAGTGCGGAGTCCTAACCACTGGACCACCAGGGAATTCCCTTGTTTAACCACTTGGAAGCTTCTGGAAGCTGCATTTGCTGAATATGAGTGCTAACTCTCGATTTACGTCTGTGGATGGTGCCCAAGCTGCCACTTCCTGCCCTGTCTCTTTGGCTCCCCGGTGCCAGGTCTTCTAGGAACCCGGGCTCCTCCTCCTCCTGGCGTCCCCAAGCCCACAGACCCTGCCCGGCTGGGGACAGGGGACATTCAGAGCGTCCTCCCAGATGCTTTCCTTGGCTGTATGATTTGTTGAAGCAGGAGGCTGGCCCTTACACATCTCCTTTACATATGCGTGTCTTACATTTAATCTGCCAACGTGAGAGTTCATCTTTCCCAGCATGCAGCCCCCATAAGCCAATGTTTATTCATTATCCCCGGATCTGTTTCCTATCGTCTATTTCAGAGGAGGCAAAAACAACATGTTAACTCAATAACAGAGCACCATATGATGCTTTCGTTCTCCAAAATGAGCCACGGCTCACTCTGGGGGGTAGCCCTTGGGTCCTGTCTGTGTCCCAGCTAGAAGGGGGCTCCTGGCCTGACTAACCATCCCTAAACTGGGTGCCCAGGGAGAGGCCGTGGGTCTGTCCTCACTAGAATGACAGATGGCAGGTCAGTGGCCACCTGCACATACTGGGAGCAGCTCCTTCATCCCACCTCTTGCAGGGCATGACAACACCCGTCTTCTGGGGCCCCCAAGAGGCCAAGTCACTCATGACAGGGACAAGGGGGATGGGGCAGTCGACTGCTCAAGCAGGATGCCGTGACCCCAGCGCCACTCCGCCAGCTCTGCGGGGTGGGGTGGGGGTCCAGTTCCCTGAATTTGCAGCAGGGGATGGACAGGCAGAGATGGAGGCCACTGTGCCTCTGGGTCAGTTGAAGGGACTGCTCCCTGAACAATCTCCAGCAGCCAGACCCGAAGACACCCTGGCCTGGGATGTCAACGACGCTGGTCTTTTCTTAGGTATCATAGTAGCCCACTGCCTTCCCTGCTGTCCGCAAACTCAATGGTTTTAAAGAGATCTCATCCAGTAGAGCTGGGGAGGTTTAAAGTGGGAGAGGCTCCACGACTGGAATTGGGGTGAGCTGTGTATGAGAGGGAGAATGGGTATTTACACCACCCTCATGCAAGGTCCACCCATCTACCTATCCGTCCGTCCATCTGTCCATCCACCCATCCATCTGTCCATCCACCCATTCATCCATCCACCCATCCCTCCATCTCTCCCATCAATCCATCCATCCATCCATCTGTCCGTCCATCCATCCACCCATTCAACCATCCACCCATCCATCCATCCACCCAACCTCCCATTCATCCAACCACCCATCCCTCCATCTCTCCATCAATCCATCCATCCGTCCATCTGTCCATCCGTCCATCCACCCAAACCTTCACCCATCTGTCCATTCACCCATCCACTCCCCCATCCACTCATCCATCCCAGAAGTACTTTCTCAGCACCTGCTCCATTTCAGGCCCCACGTCCAGTATGGGGAACACCAGTGTGAACCAGTTATATCCTCCTGGTTCTTTGCCCTCACAGAGGACAATACACCTTGGTCAACTGACCTTACAAACTGTATTTACAAACTAACTTACAGGCCCTCTCCTTCCATCCCCTTGGCTTGCACCAAGTGTACTGATGAAATCTGCCCCAGAGCAGAGGACAGCCCTGGGGCTGACCCTGCGAGGCTTCCAAATGCTGGTGGGTCAGCGTGCAGCCTGGGCAGGGAACAGTCTTGGGACAGAGAGCACGGTCACTGCCCTCGACTCAGACAGAAGAACAGCCCCACTGGGGATGGGATTGTGTGACAGGAAGTGTGTGGGGAGGCGTCTGCAAAGTCCCACGTGGAGCAGAGCACGGCACATGGCTACCACTCTTCACCACCATCACAGACTGAACTGTATCCCCAGATTCGTGTGTTGATGCCCTAACCCCCACTATGACTGTATTTGGAAATACGGTCTTTAGGGAGGTGATTAGAGTTAAATGAGGTCGTAAGTGTGGACCCTCATCCAATAGAACTGGTGTCCTTACAAGAAGAGGGACAGACACCAGGAATGTGCCAGCACACATAAAGGCCACGTTAGGACACGGGGAGAAGACAGCTGTCTACACGCCGAGGAGAGAGGCCTCAGGAGGAACCAGCCCTGCCAACACCTGGATCTCAGATTCCAGCCTCCAGAACTCTGGGAGATAAATATCTGTTGTTTAAGCCCCCGGTCTGTGGTATTTTGTCATGGCAGCCCTTTCCTGCCCACTGCCATCCACACAGGTGGCCCAGGGTGGGAGTTAAGAGTGTCCCCCACCCCCGTGAGAATCTCGGTGACACCCGCCCCCCCTCCCCCCAGAACACTGGCCCGTAGTGACCACCACTGTGCCAGGTGACTGGGGACAGAGCTGCAGACACCACATCCTGTAGCATCAGGAGGGGCCGTGGGGAAGGAGGGCAGGGCTGGTACCAGCATCAGCAGGTTGCCATGGTAACCAGGGGCAGGCCATCGCTGCTGCGGGGAGGGGAGAGGGCCTGGGTCCCAGAGTGACGTGAAGGACTGAATCCTCCCGACGGAAGCAGACAGACCTGGCAGATACCTATTTTGGGGGCGAGCCCGAGTGTGCAAACTGGTATTTAAAACACAGAGCAGCTGCTTGGAGACAACGGCACACACACCAAGGCGGCGAGGCTCCAAGTGTATTTTAATAAAATGGCGTAAAAGAAAGAAGGGGGGAGGCTGTATGCTTCTGCCACGGTTGTTTAACAAAAACACAATCATTAGCAGCCAGGACAATGAGTCTCCATATTGATTTTATGTTCCGTTAGGGAACAGCGTGTAACTCCTTCGGAAGCCGGCTCTTTTGTCTCTTATTAGTATTTTAAATCACAGTTGTGCTAATAGAGGCATTTGCCTGTATTTTTAAATGTTCTAAAGATAACAAAAACATTCCATTTTGGAACCGATCGTGCCCACTGTGACATGTTGCAGACGGTTCACACGCACCTGACTAATGGGAAGCCTGTTTCATAGTGGGGACTGCGCTGGCCGCTGCCCCGTGGCTCCAACCAGAGCTGCCCAGAGGTGCGGTGACAGCTCCCACCCCTGCCTTGTCTCCCAGGGTGAAGGCGGGTCACGGCAGTGGCCTCCGCCCCTGGTCAAAGAGCCCAGACGCTCTGGCCTCCCAGCTGAAGGGGAGGCTGCAGTCGTGGCCCGCAGAAGCCCAGCGCCCCTCCTTTGCTGGTCAAGCACCAGACTGGCCTTGGCATTGCCCTCCTCCCGCAGCCCTGCCCAGGCCCGGCAGGTCACACGAGCACCCCATGCCCCAGCCGCAGAGAATGGTTCTACACATGACCCAAGTCAACCTAATCAGGGCCAGTCCTGGGACACCTGCAGAGGAGGCAGGGGAGACCCAATTTCCCTCTCTCCCAATCCCTCGCTCTCTCTGCTGGACCTGGATCTAGCCCAGGGTTCCCAGGGGCCAGCCTGAGAGGTGAGCCGGCCAGAGAATAAAGCCTCCAGGCATGCAGGATACCTCTGCCCAGCCCAGCCCAGACCCCGGCGTAGCCCTTGAGCCCCCGGGCTGGACCCAGGCTGCGGGCCTGACGGGCTGGAAGGGAGGACCTCAGGGCACGCTGCCGCCGGAGGGGGCTTCCGTGCCAGGACAGACTCCTGGGAGGACCTGGGCCGGGGCTGCTGGGCCCCATGTCCGCTCACCATCCCGCCCCCAAACTTGAGGCGGCCTGAAGACGGCAACTGAGAGTTTTGGGGTGAACCCTGCGGTGGGGTAAAGGGAGGTCTCTGGTGGGCCTTGGGGTGTCCAGCGGGGGAGGCTCCAGAAGGCGGCCCAGAGCAGCCCCCCTGGCTTGGGGGTTGCAGGAGACCCTGGGCTTCACTCAACACCTTCCGGGGGTGGGATCACTTGGGTCTGGGTCACACGGGGCGCTCTGTGCTGAAGATGAAGGCCAGCCGTGGCCTTGGGCATTGTTCCCATCAGGTCACGGCAACTGAAACCAAAGTTGAGCTGGATTCCCGTTCGCTGGGAGCGAGGAAACAAACGCTCAAACACCCGTCTGAGCTTCAGGGACCGTTTGCATTCTGGGTGGGGCTCAAAGAGCAGTGGGGCTCAAAGAGCAGGGATCTCTCTGTCAGCAGAGGGGCCCCCGATGGGCCGGGCATCCCACCGCGCTGTGGAGAAGGACCCGGAGCAGAGGTCTGTACCATGGCCCCAGCTCCCTCCTAAGGTGAGCGAGACTGTGCAGGTGTTTGCAGTAGTGGGGCAGTGGGGTGGGCCGGGACAACTTTCAAGTAGACACAGAACTGGTGTGAAGACCTGAGCATCTCACCAATGCCATGGACGACTAGATGGAATTGCTGTTTCCTATCAGCTTTGCGCCCCTCCCCGCAGCTCTGGCGGAGGAGGGTGGCCTCATGGAACTCAGAGCTGGCCAGTCCTCTCTGGGGTCCCCTTGGCTGCCTCTGGAACGCAGGGGGCAGGGGCTGTTAGACCAAGACCCACAGGGCTGGGTGGAGGTGGGACAAGCAAGCATGATAAGGACCCACTCCTGCTGTCCAGGGTACCACATGCCCTCAGAGAGCATCCAGGCGGCTGGTACTGCACCACTGTTATCGGGGCACCAACTCTGTAGATACCCATGATAAACGTGCGATGGGTGTGCGGGGAGGGGCGTGTACATAATTAACTGTCCGTCTCCTCCAAATTGCCACCCTCCACGCACGCACAGTAACGTCGTCACCCGTGGCACCTCGCTGTCAATTCTCTGGGCTGATGCACGCAAAGAGGTGAGATTTTATAAATCGGACTCACCTCCGTCTCTCCTGCACAGAAACAAAATATCCTGCAACTATGCTGCTTCCGCCTGACCCTGTGCACACATCACCTTCACGTCCTTCCCAGGTGAAGGGAAGGCTATGCAGAGCTGTTGAGTCACCTGTGCCAGCTGGGAGGCAGCGGAACTGAGAAGGAGCCTGGGCCGGCCCTGAGTCCCCATCGCTCCGGGCGGACGCGCACCAGGATTAATCAGTGGTGGTGGGACTCCAGGAGCCCACGCCGGACACTCCGTGGGGAGGCTGCCCGGATGTGGGGCTAGGACGGAGCACAGAGTGTTAGAAGTTTCAAAAGAACGGCTCACGGCCCAGCCTGGTGCTGAGATGTGGGTGCCTGTGTGTAAATCACGGGCTTCCTTCCTGCCCTGCTTATTCCACAGGCCGGATGAGGCTTTCCACGGAGGAATGCCTGTTGGAAACACACATGGTCCTAAGAAATCAGAACCAAGGTTAAATGAGCAAGTGCATCACTTGTTGAATAAATAACCACCACGCTCTTCATGGAACCGAGTGGAGCTTATTATCAACGAATCAGCCAACGATCAGGGGCCCCTGTTTCAGGCTACCCCTGGCCTCTGATCTTTGTCATCAGGCGGCGAGAAATCAGCTGGTCCCACTCACAGGCATAAAGTGCCCCGAGCAGGTTTCTCCATCCTGCTGGTCCTTCCTGGAATCATTCACCTGTCATTTAGTGCACGTGAGTGAGATCTGCCAGCTAAATGTTCACTTTACAATCTATAAAAGTGGTCCTACACAAAAGAGAAAGCTTCTAAGGGCTCAAACCAGCCAACTCTGTATGGAAGGAGCTTGCTGCATGGAAACATTTAAACAATATTTTCTGCACATGAGTGAGATCTGCCAGCTAAATGTTCACTTTACAATCTATAAGAGTGGTCCTACACAAAAGAGAAAGCTTCTAAGGGCTCAAACCAGCCAACTCTGTATGGAAGGAGCTTGCTGCATGGAAACATTTAAACAATATTTTCTGCACATGAGTGAGATCTGCCAGCTAAATGTTCACTTTACAATCTATAAGAGTGGTCCTACACAAAAGAGAAAGCTTCTAAGGGCTCAAACCAGCCAACTCTGTATGGAAGGAGCTTGCTGCATGGAAACATTTAAACAATATTTTCTGCACATGAGTGAGATCTGCCAGCTAAATGTTCACTTTACAATCTATAAGAGTGGTCCTACACAAAAGAGAAAGCTTCTAAGGGCTCAAACCAGCCAACTCTGTATGGAAGGAGCTTGCTGCATGGAAACATTTAAACAATATTTTCTGCCATCTTTTGGATTCTATGTATATTCAACATTAAAAAAACAGGCGCTATAAAAAGTGCTAATTGTGAAAGCAAAGAATGGAGAAATTGGACTTCATTTAAAAATTTTAAAAACCTTGTTAAAAGACACAGAAATGAAAAGGCTAAGTCACAGGCTGGGAGAAATACGTGCGACATATATCTAACCAAGTACTGATAAGTAGACTCTGTAAAGGACTCCTACAAGCCAATGATGGAAAGATAAACAGCCCAATTAAAAATGGACAAAAGACTTGAACCGATACTTCTCAAGAGAAGCTATACATAAGGTAAGAAAGCACACGAAAAGGTGTTTAATAACAGTAGTCATCAGAAAAGTGCAAATTATACCCGCAGTAAGATATTCTCCACACCCATTAAGAATGGCTGAAATTAAACAGACTGGTGTTAACCAAATGTCGCTGAGAAGTGGAGCCACTGAAACGCGCACACACTGGGGGATGGGAGTACGAGAAGGCGTAGCAGTTTGGACAACTGTTTGGCAGTTTCTTATAAAATTAAACACCCTCCTACCTTGTGACCCAGTAGCTCCGCCCCTCGGTGTTTCTCCAAGAGAAAGGAAGACACGTCTGGAGAAAGAGTCGCACGATAACGTTCATAGCAGCTTAAGTGACGAGCCCTGACTGAGAAGCCAATCCAAACATCCATCACCAGGAGCATGAATAAACATACTGGGGTATAAACATACCGCGGAACACTCTTCTTCGGCAACAGAAATTTACAGAGCACTGATTTACAGCCTGGCAATAGCATTCAGCTGTGTGAAATACACCGGGCTCAGGGGTATGTGCTGTAGGTTCCAGCTCTGAAATTCAACAGCAGGCTGAACTGAGCTCTGGTGACAAACTGAAACCGAGCAGGACCCTGTGGGGACTGCCTGGAGACAGAACCCCCCCTCCCCCACTCCTTGTGTAGCTTGCCTCTTGTTTGTAGAAAAGCTTTAGCTTCCCAGGCCCTCCCCAAGTTCCAAAGAGCAAATGTAATCAGAGAAGTACAACACCAAAGGGAAACAGTCAAGCAAGACAAAATAATAATAGTTTAGCCGTAAAACAAAGTCAAGGACCTTTAGGTCCTCCTCAGGGGCTGTAGATTATATCCTGAGTCCCTGAGTTGTTTTGCAGATACTAAAATGCCCACCAGGTGGAGGACGTTAATTGCATGCTGACCACCAGCACGTAGACCCCAGACTGAATGGAACCAGAAGGTTGATGATTGAGATTCCTGAAACATCACCCTGTTACCTCACCACCAATCAATCAGCGAATTGTGCACCAGCCGACCACATACCCCATGACTCTCTCCCTCAGGCTATCTTTCAAAACCCTTCCCTGAGAGCCTTCAGGGCGTTTGGGGCTTTTGAACATAAGCTGCCCATTCTCCTTGCCGGCCTCACATCGGACACGTGCAATAAACACTGCCCTCTTCCTTCACCACAACCCGGTATTAGTAGATTGGCTGGGCTGCACGTCGGGTGAATGAAGCCAACTTTGGTTCGGTAACAAAATCAGAACCGTGGTTGCCTCCTGTTGGGAGGTGGGTGACTGGAAAGTGGCCTGAGAGACCTTTCTGGGGTGACGGACAGGTTTCACCTCTTAATTGCAGTTGGAGACACAGGAGTAGACGTTTGTCAAAATGCACTGAACTCTTCTATAACCTGTGCATTTTTTACCACACGTAAACCATACCTTTATAAAAGACGATGTTAAGTCACGATCTCAGAAAGCCCAAGGCAAACAGAACCCAATAGGAACCACTCTGGACTCTCCCCCACCCTAAAATCCAGCTCAAATCCCATCTCCTTTGCACTGTTCTCTCCCTCCACCCCACTCCACCCCGGGTCACAGCGGTGCCTCCCTCCTCTGGCCAATAATCCACATCATAAGTAGAGTTACGGTGTTCATATTTACCATCCTTGGTAGACAGAGGATGGTCCCCCCCAAAAGATGCCGATGTTCGAATCCCCCGTGCCTGTGAGTACATGACCTTACAAGGCAAGAGGGAATTAAGCTTTCTAATCAGTTTAGCCTGAACTGGGTCCTCCAGGTGGGGCCAATCTGACCACATGAGACCTAAAAACTGGAGGAAGAGGAGGCAAAAGGGAGGGTCAGAGAGATGCGGCCTGAGACCTGGCCCACGACTGCGGGCTTTGAGGACAGAGGAGGGGCCCCCAGCCAAGGGATGCTGTGACCTCCAGAACCTGGAAAAGGCAAAGGAATGAACTGTTCCCTAGAGGTTCCGGAAAGGAACACAGCCCAACTGGCACCATGACGAGACTGCCCAAGGATGCAGCAAAGCCATCGGCCACAAAGCGAACGTGGCCACTTCTGACAGATGCACCATGAGTCTGGGATTCTACCAGAAGCCAGCAGGGCATGCGTAGACCAGGCTCTTAGAAGAACCTAGTGCTTTGTGTGTCTCCACCTCTCCTACTGGTTTCTCAATACCGTTTTATGTAAGTGGTTTCCTCCTACCATTTCAATCAATCCAATCTTGCGGCAATCGCTTTCAGGCCGAGCGTCAGCAGGGGCTGTGTCTGGGAGTTCGGCGAGGTGCTGCAGTGATATGTCTCAGGCCTGTTTCGAGCAGTTTTCACTGAGACAGCAAACCTCGAGTCCTCAGGGAGGGCACGGCAGGGGCCGGCGGGGAAACGCGAAGCTGCCTGTTTATGATGTCGGCGTGAGAGATCGATAAAGCAGTTTCAAGCACTTACTCTCCCCCCAAAGCCCTTTTCCGACGGCTAGAACGCACGCTCCAAGTTTCCTGGCACATGCACAGACCAACATTTTAACTCAAAGCCTCCAGGCTGCCCTGCAACCGATTTCTGGTTTGGACAAAGCCCAGTGGGATGGCGTCCACCGCTCGGAGGATCAGAGAAGCCCTCGGTCCGAAACTCAGCCTTGCTCGGTAACCGCACACCTGCCCGTACCTGCCGCACGCTCTATGTCAGCAACGACGCCGACCCCAGGCCGGACAGAGGTGGACGGACGAGGGTGGGGTCCGCCTTACCTGCCGGGCTGTCCCTGGGCTTGCACTGGACCTCCTCCACACACTCAGCTGGGAACCATCCGATGTGGCCGCGGGCGCTGCCTTCCCAGAAGCCCGCTTCGCCGATGCTCAGAACTAGAGACAGGGAAAGGGGGAGGGGTTAGTGGGCGGGGCTTGGAGGGTGTGGGGTGCGGATGCAGGGGGGAGGGGACGGCGGCTCTGGTCCATTTGCTGGCTGACCAAGCCTCCTTCAGCCGCCTGGCAAATTGTCCCTCGGAGGGGGCACTGCAGAGCCTCTGAGCCCCCAGGTCCCCTCTGCCCGTTAGGCCTGGGGGAGAGGATGCAAGCGCCGGGCGTCCTGGCGTCCTCGTATCTCACAGCGCTCGGCATGTGGCCACTGTGTCCCGTCTGTCGGGTCCCAGCTGAGACGGGAGAGTGGGACCTCCGAGTCCCCACCATCAGTTATTTCAGGTGTCAAAGTCGGGGGACAGGCCACCCTGATGAAGAGAAGCAGCCATGAGGTCGTGTCGGCCCCTCTGGAGCTGGGGGAGCAGAGGCCAAGAGTCCAGGCCCACAGGATCTTTGAAATTAGTTTGAGAAAAGAGAATTCACAGCAGGAGACAGGGAAGCAGCCTGCCTGGCAGTTACAAGATACTACCCGGACTTGAAGTGCAAGGGCAGGCTGGCCGATGCCCAAGGGCAGTCCCGGGCTTCTGGCTGGCTTATTAATGAAGAACCCGAGGATTATGTCGGTGCCACAAGCAGCAGGGGGCCACTGCACAGTGAAAACGCCAAGTCAAGGGTTGTGAGACAGACACAGCTGCCCCGCCTGCAGGGCTGAGGGCGCTGGGTTTCCCCCTTCCTCGGCTCAGTGCTGGGTGCACAGAGGGCCTCACGGACACCCACTGCAGGGGATGAAGCGTATTCATTTTTAAACTGGACCGATGCCGAGCGTGGGTGAGCAATGCAAACCCAAAGACACGAGGTCCCAAGTGCTGCCCAGGCACTGCTTGGACAAATATTTTGGTTGTAAGGGTCAGGCTCACAGGGGTGAGGTAGGGGAGGGTCTCTGTCTCTTAGGCCTATGATGCTGGGCTGGGGGCACACCTCCACCCCAAAGCCCTGGCTCCCTCAGAGTGTATCTGTGCAGTGGGAGGTTAGTATAATCTCTGCACATCTTAACCTTTTGTAAATTACTCAGGACCCCCAGGCACCAGAACTGCGGAGAAGAGATCCTGGCCACAGAAATGCCTCCTTCCATCCCTCATCTCAATCTCAAAGGCCAGATAAAGGACACCTGGACCCATGAGTTTTGAAGGTCAACAGCACAGAGTACGTCAGCTTTAGAAGTCTTTGCCTAATAATTTGAAGAAATGGCCTAAAGGGAACAGACAGGCAACCTCCCTGAGGACCAGTACGATCGTAATCGCTTGACCCATTTTCTCCAAAACTCAATGCTGGCCGCTTACACTCGGTGCAGCCCAGCTGACCGGGATGTACACCACGGCGGCCCAGCGGAACCCAGATGTGAGAGGGTCGTCTCGGAGCGCTGCCCTGGATGGCAAGCAGGGGACAGGGACCCGTCCAGGCGCTGTCCAGCTACTGGAGCGGCCTGGCTGACCGCCAAGGGTCCACGTAGAAACTCGTGGTGGGGACCGTGCGTCTGCCTCTCGTCTCTCCAGGCAATGTCAAGGCCACACACTTGGGCACAGCCAAGTGACGCCGGCACCAAGCCGATTGCAGGGGTGAGCGACTCAGAGAGACAAAGGGGGCTGGGCTCGCCGTCCAGACAAACTAGACCGGAACCCCCATCCCCAGGTAGGCAGCTGTGGGAGCCTTGCCCCAAGTTACCATGTAACTCAGACAGGGGTCTTTTATGGGCTGGATCCTGTCCCCGATATTCCTCTGTTGGAGTCCTGACCCCCAGCAGCTGAGATTGTGACTGTGCTTGCAGATGGGGTCTTTAAAAGTCAAAATGGGGTCCAAATTCCATCCGGGCAGCGCCCAGTTCTTCAGCAGCCCAGAGACCGTGTAAGGACGGGCCGCCCCGTCGCACATGACAGTCAGGACCCTGAGGCAGCCATGGAGTTCCTCCTCGCCACGACCTGAACTGAGCCCCTGTGTGCGCTGGATGGTGTCCCCCCGCCAAACCCCTCTGTGGCAGTCCTAACCCCCAGAACCTCAGAGTGTGGCTGTGTTTGGAGATGGGGGTCTTTAAAGAGGTGATTAAGGTAAAATGAGGTCACTAGAGTGGGTCCTAATCCCACAGGACTGGTGTCCTCATAAGAAGAGGAGAAAAGCACACAGACACACACAGAGGGACGACCCCGTGAGGACACAGGGAGGAGACGGCCGTCTACATGCCGAGGGGAGAGGCCTCAGGAGGACCAGCCCTGCCCACACCTGGATCTCAGATTCCAGCCTCCAGGACTGGGGACCATGAATCCCGAGGTTTAAACTGCCCAATCTGGGGAGCCTTGTTACAGCGGCCCGTGCTGACTCACACAATGGGATCTAACACCTTCGGCCCACAGTTGCTATGAGGTTTACGAGGAAAAACGTGTGACGTCCCCAAGCAGGGTACCTGGTAAACAGCAGCTGCTAACAAGTCTCCACCTGTATCTCCTCTGTTATCATCTCTGATGTGTGGACAAGGACACGCGGTCCCCAGATATGAAGTGACCGGTCACTGGGTCACCAGGAAGGCTCCCCAGGCCCTTCCCAGCCCAGCCTGAAGCCCCACACGGGCCTGGGGGTGACAGCAAGGTGGATGGATGGACACACGGGGGACAAAAGCCCAGGGGTGTGGGCTCAGCAGATTTCAGAGCTGGGCTGGGCAGCGAGACCCGGTGCTCTTTGGTATTTGGTATTAAAATTCCAAATTGCAGGTCATGTGAGTGCTTACATTTATAATTTGAATGTTTATAATTTAAAAGTTAACAAAAATACTGTGTTAAACTACATAGGGACAATCAGGGACTCATGGGTATGATGCTCAAAGACCCCACTGAACCCCATCCAAGAAGGCAGCTATACACCCTGAATATGATGCAAAAAGGTACAGAACGTGGACAGAAGTAGACGGGCCTGGTGGGATGCATGCTTACCCGGGGGGAGAGGGGAGCAGAGCTGGATAGGGAAACCCCTTCTCCACGGCTTGTAGCCTGGACTAAGTATGGTCCCCACGGCAGGGCTGGTAGGGGAGGGGCACATGAGGAAAAACCTGTGTTCTGAGTGGCCTAAAGAACCAGAAGGATGGAGCCAGGAAACCAGGCACCCTGAAGAGAGTCGGGGTGTCCTCACAAGGGAAACAGCCAGGGAGGGGTGGCCAACTCAGGGCCCCCGCCTCTCTGAAAAGATGCAGAGCAGCTCCGCTCAAGTCAGGGCCTGAGCTGTCACCCAGGCAACCCTCCAAAAAGAAAGAAAGCATGAACTGAAGCCATAATCTTCACGACTTAACACCCTGATGTCCAGAACGCAACAGAAGATGACCAGACACGCAAAGACCCAAGAGGATGGGGCCCATCCTCCAGAGAAGAGAAAACCACGTGAGCCTGACCCCAAAATGACCCTCATGGTGGGACTACAGACGGGGATTTTAGAGGGACGATGACACCCATCCACGATGTTGTAAAACAGCATGCGCATCCAAAGAGGGATAATCTCAACAGAGCAAAAGGAAGTCTTGGCAAATAGGAACTATAAAGAAATACACGTGGAAACCCTAGAATTTAAACGTGTCATTTCTGAAATTAAAAAATTCACAAGATGGACTTAACAGTGAAGGGGACATTTCAAAGGAAAGAGCAAGTGAACCTGAAAATAGACCAATAGAAAGGACCTAAGGTTAAAAAAAAAATGATGGGAATAAAATAAGCAGAGCCCCTGGGACATGCTGGTGCCACCAGATGGTCAAGTTTACATGCAGCTGGACTTCCAGAAGGAGTTGAAAGAGAGAATGGGTCTCCAGCCGTCCTCGGAAACTTGGAAAACCCAGGTGATGTTGGCCAGATTACTGCACGGTACGGAGGAAGAAGCAGGTCCTTACCAGCTCAGGGCCAGATGGATTTGAACCTGACCGACTGACCCCTAAGGGGCATACTTTCTTGCCCCTGCTACGCATCTTCCGAAAGCTGCCCTGCAGCGACAGGGCCAGGCATGGTGTGCCCTTTCCTGCTCCGCCTGGTGAACTCAGCTGCCCCCATGTGGCCTGCAGCCCGCACCTGTCACTTCTCTACCCTCCTCGTGTGGCCTCCAGCACCACAGGGCTCCTCTACAGCCACTGCCAACCTCCTGCACGTGCCTGCGCTAAACCCATCTTCCCTAGGGGCCTCACACACCTCATCTTCCTGCTCAGAAACCATCGCTGGCGCCCGTCGCTGGCACTGCCCCTGGTCTAACTCCTGGCATGCATGGCCGCCCTCAAGGCTTTTCACCCACATTTCCCAGGATTCTGCTTTGGGCCTCCTTCCCTATAACCCGGTGGATCTCCTTCCTTGGAATGTCGCAGGCCCCCAGGCTGAACCATCCACCTGGAGGCCCCTTCCTGAGCCCCGAGACGCGTCTGAGTCCGACCTGTGCTCAGCCCCATCCCAGCACCACCTCCCACCTCCTCCTGAGGCCCTGGGAGGTTTTCCAGATGGAAAAGAGCTGCCCGTCGACGCCCTCGCCTGCCCCTCCCCTGCTTTTTTCTGCAGTGGACTCCCGTCCCAGATATTCACGTGCTACCCTTCCTAATGGACATCAGAGTCACCGCGGCCATGAGCGTCTCTCTAATCCCCATTCTGCCCTCCCAGGGCTCCGTATTTTCCACAGGGGGCCCCGCGGAAGCAATGCCCCGGACGCCGACACCCCAACGGGGATAAACTGAGGCTGAGGGGTCCCAGCCTGACCCCGCCCTGGAAGCAGAATGGACACTGACCTTTGACCCTGTCGCCACGGTGAAGGGGGATCTCGCCGTCCACCTGGGGCTGGTATGGCTTGACGACAACGAACAGCCTCCCGGGGACCGCGCTGTACAGCTTCCGCTTGGGCCCCGGGTACTCGAAGGCCGAGAGCACATCCTTGTTGGCGCCTGGCAGGAAAGCCGGACTGCAGGTGAGAGGGGGGCAGAGACAGAGAGGGAGGGTCACGGCCTGAGACAGAGCAGGGCACACTCCAGACCCTTGGCCCATCTGTTCATAACAAACGCTGAGCCCCGAGGAGTCACATCAGAGCTCCTGATTCTAGACGGACCTGGAGACGTGAAAAGGCCCGGGGGGCAGCATTAGTGCTTAAAAGACTCAGGTAATTCTGGCAGTTCTACTTCTGGGTAGGTACCCCAAAGAAGTGAAAGCATGGTCTCAAACAGATATTTGCACACCCACGTGCATAGCAGCATTATTCTCAAAAGATGGAAACGACCCAAGTCTCCACTGATGGATGAACGGATACCCAAAATGTGGTCCATCCACACAATGGAATATTATTCAGCCTTAAAAAGGGAGGAAATTCTGGCACAGGTGACAACATGGATGAAATTTGAGGACGTGATGCTAAATAAAGGAAGACAGTCACAGAAGGACAGATAACGAGTGATTCCACTTAGGGCAGGTACCTGGGGTACTCAAATTCATAAGCAGGATGGTGCGGGCCAGGGGCTGGGGGAGGGGGAGGGGGAGTTTGCCTTTAATGGGGACAGAGTGTCAGTTTAGGAAGATGGGGACGGATGGTGGGAATGGTCGCACGACAACGTGAATGTACTTAATGCCACTGAACTGCACACGTAAAAATGGGTAAGATGGTAAATTTCATGTGCGTGTCTCAATTTAAAAAAAACTCCAGTGGAGGCAGCAATCAAGGCAGGCCCTGGGTCTCTGCCATTTTATCAGTCTCACTGTGAGCGCCAGCCACACCATGCGAGGAAACACCCAGAACCTACTGGCGAAAGCCTTCATTATCGCGGTGCAGGCAGCCCACGCCCAGCTGCCCTGGTGACATTTCACAAGCGGGACTTTAATTCTTTCCTGTTTTATGTGACTGTATCACAAAGAGCGTGCGTTTCCAGGCCAACTTCCCTGCCTGACAGTGAGCGTGGACATCTAACTTACCGGGGCCCAAAGGTGGGATATAAGAGAGACAGAGAGACACAGAGAGAGACAGAGGGAGACAGAGAGAGACAGAGAGAGAGAGGGAGGCACGCATTCCCAGAGAAACGTGCAAAGTGGTTTTCCGTGACGACATTCCCATGTCATTGTGATGGTTGATGGGTGACCCGGGTGACTCCTTCTGGAGAGAAGAGGGCACGTTCTTATCAATCATAATCTGGAGGAGTCATACTGAGCTCTCCTCCCATGGTGGGGTCTCTAGAAAAAACGCAGGCACGTGGATGAACCTGGGCAGGGATTTAGGGGTGATGCTCCGGAACCTCCCGGTCAGAAATACAAGAAAAGCATTCACGGCCGACTGGTGTCTCCCAAGAGGACACCCCGCCACGGGGAAGAGGAATATTAATAATACTTGGGGAAGGTTCCCGAGTCAGGGAGCCACCTCTGAGTCTCGGGAGGGGGGGCCACTCATGTCACCAATTCATGACCGTGAAGGGTGGGGTCCCCAGCTATGGTTCTCCTTTCAAACTACAGATGCCGTGGCCTGGGAGCCCACACAGGGAGCTTGAGCTTCCTGCGCGGAAGAAGTTCTCGCCTTTAGGTGTGAAACAGGCTTGCAGGGAAAATTCTAGAATATGATGTGACCATTCACTTTCGGGATTTAACGTGAACCCCGCATGTTCCTTTTGTGCTGTGCTTTACCCACGTCGGCACCCCTGATAAATACCGTACGGTTTGCTTTATGCTGGTAAGAATTCATGTAAGCGTGACTGGGCCGTATTTTGTCATGCTTTTTACTTTTTCACTCACGGTGATGATCTGGCCACAGGAACCCACGTCTACACACGGGACATGCTCAGTTTACACCCTAATTTATGCGAGTCAGGTGAGGAGAAGGATCGACCGTCAGATCTGCCTGCCCGACCCCAAAGCCCAGAGCTCTCCCTAAACCACACGGAGCAGAGGACAGGCATGTGACCTTTCCCAGGTGCTCGCCTGGGCTCAGAGACACAGGGATTTGACAAGCCACAGTCCTCATGGTCTCCTGTCCCCAGGGATGCCCCTTCTCTTGCCTCCTCGACCCCAGGCTTTCCTGACCAAGTTGAAGTCACAGACGGAGGTCACAGCATCCTGGGAAACAGGTGCCCCTGTAAACTCTGGCACCACCAGGCAGCCCTGCCCGGCGGCCTTACTGTCCCTCCCCACTTCCTTCTTCCCACCCAGCCAGCTACAGATCGGCGTGCACAGATGGGAAAATCCACCCTGAGCGCCGGATGCTCACTCTTGATGGATATCACTGATCCCCAAACACCCCAGGAGCCCAGAGCTGCGACGCCTGCAAGAGCCAGGTTGTGTGACCGCCTCTGGTCCAGAGGTGACAGTTGGCAAGGCAGCTGACTCCCAGAGAGGAAGGACAATCTGGGCCACCTGCCTGTGGTGGAAAAGAACCGGGAAAAGTAGAGCGGCCCTCAGAGTTCCCGCCTGCGAGGACGTCCCGCCCGCCTTCTGCATCAGGAAGAAGATCCATCCATCCAATGCGCCTCAACCCAGCCTTACTCGGAGCTCGGGGGGGGGGGGGCAGGGGGGAGACACGGGGGGGAGGGGGAGACACGGGGGGCAGGGGGGAGACACGGGGGGCAGGGGGGACACACGGGGGGGAGGGGGAGACAGCGCCTTTGCCGCAAGGGGCTGAGCATCAGCAGGGGTCTCCTCTCTGGCTCCCAGGCCAGGGGACAGTGAGTCCTGGTAACCAAGGGACTCAGTCCCTCGGCAACAGGGAAGTGTCCCTTGGGGCCACTCCACCTGAACTCAAGGGTTCAGAAGAGGCTTGGGGTCAGCAGAGGGCGTGCGCTCCAGGGGGGCACCCCACACCAGGCTCAGAAGGCCTCCTCTCCCCAGACCTCCACAAGCAGTGCTTGGATCTCCCCCGATGCACCTGCCGTATCTGCACTGAGCGATGGCCGGGTGGGGCCCACCACACGGGGCTGCTAGGAGGATCACTGAGGGAAAACAGACGAAGCTCCCCCTCCCTGCCCCCCGCCGGCTCTGTCACTGAAGCTTTGATGGCAGTTATCACTTCTGCATCTGACCATCTCCCAGGCTGGACCGGGAGCCATGCAACACAGGGCTATATCTCCACCATCTCCATGCCCCCATCCCTGGTTGGGGGTGCAGTAGTGGGTGCTCGGAAGTGCCTGATGCGTTAAACCCCAATAAGAGACTGCAGGTTGTCCTACCAAGGAGGTCACAAATGGGTCGCACGGACACTCCTGGACAGGATGTGTGGCTGCAGCAGACACCAGGGGCGAAGAGCGGAAGGGCAGGTGGGCCCATGAGTTGGTCCCCAAGCACCAGAAGGGGAGATGACTCTGAGGGCAGCAGGGTAAGGCAGGTGGGCTTCTCCCCCAGGGGAGGGGGCAGGTCAAAGTCCAGAGAAAAGATAAGGATGGACCATGCTGATGGTGGCTGGGGCAGGGCAGAGGGTAAGCAGCACAGCTGGGGCTGCCAGACCTGACTCCCAGCTGCTGGTTAGCTGCAGAAGCAGCTGCTATGCCCAGAGCTTGGGAACCACATGAGGAGCCCAACTTCTCAGGGAACCCCCCCCCCCCCCCCACACACACACAGTGGAACTGCTGCCGGGAGCCCCAGGACCCCACTGTGCGTAATCAACAACAATCAGCAAGGAGACTGCGTCCAACCTGCAAACTTGATCCTCAGGAGAAATCCATCCAGCTGCCCATCTCTCCACCCACCCACCCATCCATCATCCATCCAACCGTCCACTGACTCACCTATCCATCCATATACCCATCCATCCATAATGCACCAGACCATCCATCCATCATCCAGCCATCCATTCACCTATCCTTCTATCCACCCATCCACTCACTTATCCATCCATCCATCCATCTTACCACTTATACAAACATTATGTATTCACTCATCCATCCAAATTTCAAAAGAACCCTGCCGGAAGCCCAGCTGATCACTTATTACCAGATGTTGGATAAGTCAGTTAACCACTGGAAGCCTCGGTTTCCCCATATGATAAGAGGGGATGATCTGGAGAGACCTGAGAGTGAGTCAGTAGGAACCACTCTGCACAGGTGTGTGAACACTCAACACGTCTGCTTCACTCTCTGCTTACCACTCTCTGCTTCAACTGGAAAGTGGGTGACAAGATGCATGTGTCAGCCAGCTGGGTTCAGCCGGCGCCAGAGTGTGTCACTGGGCAGAGAAGTCAAAGCAAACACAGCTCCAGTCTGGGAGTTCTGTTCCTTGAGCCACTTTGCAGACGGTCAGCTCCCAAATTCATCGGTCCAAGCCTGGAAAGCCTTTGTCTAAGAACAGGAAGAAATTGGTCCTTGAAGACCAGAGTGCGTCTACGGTTCTAGGTACCAGCAGTGATGTGTGGTCCACACAAACGCTGAAGCATCTTCTCATTCCAGGTTAATTTGAGCCTTGCAAAGTGCCGTTTCACGAGTGGAAAAATGGGGGCTCCATAAATAGTGACCTGGGCGCAGAGATACAGAGCTGACCTCACATCCCGGCTCCCCGATCCCAGCTCAGGGCTCCCTGCGGGCTCCCTGCTCTGTGCGGTGACGAACCAGGTGACCATGACCTCCCTTGCCCCGTTTTATGAAATGCACCCTCTGCTGGGCCCTGCTCGCCCGTGGCAGCCCTCGACGGCAGCAGGGGCCACAGCCCCCCAGTGGCTCCAGGTTGGCAGTGCCGTCCACTCTTGGAGGCCAGGCTGGGCCCGTCCTGCCTGCACAGCGAGGATGGGTCTGAAGTTTCCTCCACCCCAGACTGTCCACACTCTCCTTGTGTTCCGTCCAAGAACAGCCAGGAGGAATTCCAACTGCGTTGTTTTGGTGTGAGGGCTACATCACTGAATTGTCAATATCAGAAAACTGGTCAGCCGCGGGGTGACCTGGACATTTCCCAGCTATCCTGGATGAACAGGGACCTGCCTGCACATGGAACTTTCTCCGTTCGTTCCTTCGTCAGCCACTTACACATCCATCCACTCCTTCACCGGGCAAGTATTTAGTGGGTCTGCAGACACCCATGGACTTGAGACAGACTTGAGCCTCGCGGGGGAGAAGTACAAGTTGACAAGATGCTTTTCTGTGTGTCCGATGGGTCAGCACAGAGGCTGGGGTGACGGGGAGAGGGCGTGGGCTGCGCGAAAGGCTCTGCTGGGACGTTTGGGGCAAACGTGATGCCACAGAGACCAGGGGCATGATTGGAGGGGCGCTGGGTCACTCTAGCTGGGCTGGAGACGGGGAGCCCTGTGTCCAGAGTGGTGGCAGAATCACAGATATGAAGAAGCAGAATCTCCCGGAGCTGGGGACCTGCTAGAAATCGGGGTGTCATACAGGTTCCAGACTCACGTGGGATGGGTGGAAGGAGGCTGCTGGAGGGTTACTTGCTGGCGGCTCTGGCAGAGGATGGCGTTTCCAACACAGAGGTCCCAAGCCCTGACCCCGCTGACAGCTGTGTCTTAAGCGTGGAAGCTCAGACTCCACGTCACCCCCTGTACCATCAGCGCTGTTTCCTCCTCTGCTTTCGGGCTGGGAAGAAATGCCAGAGCTCTCAGCCCGCACATCGCCCCGTGCGCCGTGGCGCCCTCCTGGGCTTCTGGGTTGCGTGCCCAGCCTCCGTGGCTCTGGTGCCAGCACCCCACATGCCACAGCCTCCCCGCAAGGTCCTGAGGAGGTGCTTCGGGGATGGACAATCATTAGATGTCCCGTCCTGCTGGGGTGGCCAGTGTGCACGGGGGCTTTTGTGGACTCCAGAGAAGTGGGACCCCCCCCCCCGTGATCTCAGAAGCGTGCCCATCTCAGAGCCCCCGCACTGTCCAGCTGCCCCGACACACTCCAGGATGGCCCCAGGCCACCAGCGTTGGGATTCTGCCTGTTTGCAAACCCAAGGCTCCAGGCAGCAGGGCGTGGGCACCTAGAGCCCCCGAGGGATGGGGAATAGTCTGGAATGTGCGTCCTTCCCTATACCTTCCAACACTTTGCTCCGGTCACACAGGACCCCTTGCCTCTCCCGGATGCCTGGCTGGCCCGTTTCTCCACCTCCGGAGCCCCCCTCCTCCGTGGGGGCCCCTCGTCTCCCCCAGGGAGGTCCGAGCCCTGATTTGTGTGAGCTCTGCCTCTGGGGGAGTCTCTTAGGGGCTCCCTGTCCTCGACCACATCACCCCCGGGGCTGACATGCTTCCCGCCCTCATTTCTGGGGTATTCGCCTCTGCACAGTGAGCGCCCATCACAGGCCAGTCATTCATGCGTTTACGCCACCAGCTGAGAGAGCAAACACTGAACGTCCCCGGTGCGGAAGGACAGAAAGTGACAGGCAAGGGCAGCCCGTGTGGTGCCCGGACCCGATTCCTCAGCAGGCCGGATGCACCTGCTGCCCCGGAGTGCCCCCTTCACCCGGCCCCGCCTACCCGCCAGGCGGCCAGCTCCTCATGGACCCCCTACTCCTGACGTCCGGGTGACATGCCATTAGCACCCGGGGTCGGGCAGCGGGCAGGGTGGCGGGGGGCAGCCCAACTCCACCCCTGCCCTGTCTGCTGACCCCCTCCCCCTTTCTGGGTCAGGACGGGCACATGGCGGGGAGCAACGCCGCAGTTCTCACCGAGGAAACCAGGTCCCTGTGCCGCTGGGGGAGCACAGCTCTGGCATCCTGGTCCCTGTGTCCCCACGAGGCGGGACAAGGGTGCGTGGAGGTGGACAGGCGCGAGCCAGAGGGACCCCACAGCGCCCTGTCACCCCCCGAGTCTGCCCAGATGGGGGCATATCCCCTGGAAGGGGTGTGCGGGGCGGGGTGGATTCCCACTGACCCAGACCCTTCGGGGACCCCCGCTCTGCCCATAGAGCCGAGTTCAGGGAAACGAAAGCAACTTGGTTGAGAGACAGACTTTGGGAGCCCTTCCAGCTCAGCCCCTGCCCACGGGGGAGGTGGGTGCGTAGGACACACAGCCAGCCAGCCTCCCTGCCTGAACTCAGCAGGCTTTTCTCTCTGCCGAGCCGAACCCACCCTGGAACCGCTCCTTTGATGGGAGGGTGGCCGGCACGCCCCCTGGTGCCGGTGAGGCCAGGGCAGCCCTCAGGACTAGCTGCCCGAGCTTTGCAGAAATACGTCAAGAGCTGGTCCCAACCTGGCGAGAACAGGGCAGCTGGGAGGGATCCTAGGAGGACCCGCACTCCTCTCCACACTCAGGCGGTGGGTGATGGGACCACCCAGCGAAACCCCTTCTCAGGCCGGTTCTTAGCAACGTGGACCAGCCATGCCAGTGGGCGCCACTAGAGGGCGACTCAGGCAGGCGCATGAAGAGCCTACAGGTGAGGCAGGGCACCGGGACGGGCTGCAGGCAGACGGGTTCCGGTCCGTTGTGGACCCTCTTCCCTCTTCTAATTTGCACTCAGGTTGGCTGGCTATCGAGGGCTGGCTCCACGTGGGAGGCTGCCCTGGCCCACAGCGCAGAGCCCAGGCCCGGGAGGAAGCTGCTCGGCCAGGGCTGGCAGGAGCCCAGGGATGGGTGTGCGGGGCTTGGGCGGCTGGGGAGGCCTCGGCCCCATCTCGTCAAGCCTACACCTGAGGGTTTGGCCCGAGGCCGGTTCTGGCCACGTGGAGGTGCCCATCACACTCCTGGCTGAGGCTTCTGGGGCCTCAGTGGGCGTTTACGGGCTCTGCCTGAGAGGGGGCGCTGAGCGGTCAGAATTCCCCGTGGGCAGCGAGAGGGGAAGGAGGGGGTGAGGTGGGGTGGGCAGCCGGGGGGAACCCCCGCCAGATGCTCAGGACGCTGGGACTCCCTCGACCTGGCTGACCTGACGCCCTCCACGTCCCCTGCCCCTTACTCTGCCCAAGCTGCAGCCGTCACCAGGATGACCTCCTCTGCAGCGGTCAGAGGGCCTTCCAAGATGCCCTTTACAATGATGACACTAAGGCAGCCAACACTTCTGTGGAACTTACACGGGTCTCAGCACGTGGCGGGTGCCACCTTCCGCATCACCCTCGTCCCAAACCTATTAGGCCCCTTTTACATATGAGAAAACGGAGGCACAGAATGGTTACGTGACTTGCCTCAAGTCACACAGCAGGTAGGAGGCAGAGCTGGGTGCAACTGGCGCTTTGGCAGCTACCCACTGAGACAGGATCCGCAGACAGAGGGGTGCGCGTGGAGCTGGGGCTCTCCCCTCCGTGACTGGGGAGTATCCCAACCCACCTCCGGGTTCTGTGATAACCAGAAAGCGCTCTGGGGGCACCTGGGCAGCCCCGAGGCTGGGAGCCGTGCCCTCCCTGCAAGGGTCCCCGTCTGTCCCAGGAAAGGGCTGGGCTCTGAGCTGTGAAGACAGAGACGGATGGAGGGTTCAGCTGCCTCCTGGGCCCCCACAAGGCCCAGGGGCTGTGCTGTGGTACCCTGAGCGCAGGCACCCCGTCACTGGGGCTGCGTGTACGGCCGTGTCCACGCCTGAGCACAGGTGTGAAAGCAGAGAGCCTGCGTGTGGCTCAAATGCCACCATTATCCTGGCGACCACGGGGAGCCAGGGTGCCTGGCAGGTCCCTTTTATGACACGGGAGTCTCGGGGGCAGAACCCCAGCAACTCAAGGGGCTCCTGTCAGGGCGTAGCTGCTGTCACTGATGAGTGAGCAGATCTTGAGCCAGGTGGGCTCCCCACCTGACAGGGCCAGGCTGGCTTCGAAGGGGTGGGGAGGGAAGGAGGCCGGGAAATGGCAGCGAAGGCAGGGCCGACAGTCAGGACCACACGGCAAGGTGGGTGCTGGCGGGGCCGGGACAGCTCTCCCTGATGGGGACAGGCAGCCGGACCGGTGTCGGCACTGAAAGTCCCATATCCGGGGCGAAGCACAGCCCGGGTGACAGGGAACGGGTCTGGCCATACGCCCGGCCTGGGGCTGGACACAGATTTGAGCTGCATCTCAGGGTCACCATGCACCGAGCACTTATTACATATGAGGACCGCCATGAAGCCACTCGTTCAGTCTAGAGAGCCACCAGGGAGCTGTTTCTTTATGATCCTCATGTTATAGTCACCAAAGGCGAAGCACAAAGCGTTAAGTGGCCCAGGAGGAGTCCAGGTGTGTGCTCGGGAAGCCCCGGCAGCAAGCACTCAGGACAGGCTGGAGCTGTGACCGTCTCACACACACGCACACCACACACACACGTGCACACCCAGACACGAGTGCACACACACAGATGCACATACAGACACACAAGTCCATGCATACAGGCACACCATCACACACGAACACACACAAGTGCACACACACACGCACACACCCAGACACACAAATGCACGTGCACACACATGCGTGCATATCCGGACACACGTGCACACATGGACGTGCAAGTGCACACACACAGGCACACAAATCCATGCATACACACACACCATCACACAAATGCACACACACACACACAAGCACAAATACACACACGGACACAAAGACACACGGACGCACAAGTGTGCACACACACACACCCCCCCCACAGGACATCAGGGACAATCAGACGGGGTCCCTGCAACACGCCAGCTGCTGTCCTCTCTGCACAGCAATATTTCATTTGCAGCTTTTGCAAGTCCCTGGCCACCCTGCCTTCGGTATCTTATTAGATTTTGTACTGGAGGAAGGGGACACACTCTCTTCAAAATTATAGTCATAATTCCAGCTAACGGTGTGAAGTGGAATTTGAGGCCTCGGGGGAACCCTTTAGTTTAGCTTTACGCCGCTCGGCAGCACCTGGGACTTCTCCCTTGGGGTGACTCAGAGAGAGAATCTAGACCAGAGAAAGGATGGGCTCTCGGGTGTGAGAACGAGACTCCAGGGGGGAAGCGCGGATGGGCTCCAGCGCCGATGTGGGCCTCGGGGCGCTGGCACCGAGAAGGGGCCAGGAGACCGGGGTCGCCACAGGCCCGCTCTCCCCACGCCCTCACGGCTGCAGCCCGGACACCTGGCCTGCTGCCCCCGGTCACAGCACTCGGCCCTCTCCCAGGACCACGTGAAGCACTGAGCCCCCCACCCGGTCTGAGCCCGGCTGCCTCCCTGACATCCCCGATCGGAGCTGGGGGGCATGGCATTGGGAGTGACCACGGCTGGCCAGACTCACCGCAGGCAGGCGTGGTGAGCCCAAGTGAACGGGGCACGGTGGGATGGGGAACCGGGTCACCAGGCAGAAGGCCGGACCAAAGGGGGCATTCAACCCTCACCAGAAACACCACGCCGGGCAGGACACACCGGTGTGCTGGCTCTCCCTGGGCCACCACGGGTGAGGACAGAGTTCAAGGAGGACAACCCTCCTGACCTGCCCCAGCTACATGACCCGGCCTCAGTGCTCTCATCTGGGAAATGGGAGGCTGCAGGGTCCTCTGTGGGGAACGAGCCAGGTGGGCTGAGGTGCACGGAGCAGTGCGTGGGTCCACGTGAGATTGCAGAGGCGGTGACGGGGTCGGAAAGGGTCACTGCTTTGGCTGCTTCAACCAGCACTGAGGCCCCAGTAACGAGCCCACCCCCAGGGAGTCTCATCCTGGCCTGACAAACTCTGAAGGCCACGTGAGGAGGTGGATAGTGTGCCCGGGAGCTGGAGCTCTGGGTGGGAATGCAGCCCCCCTGACCACTGGGGAGACAGGGCAATCAGGGGAGTGCCCGCGGCCCGAGTGAGACGCCCGAGGGGGGTCCACGCTCTGGCCTACGCTGGCCTTGTCTCCTCGTCTGGAAAGAGGACGGAATGGGGTTCCCGCCCCCTGGGCTGCTTCAGAGTCTTCCGAGACACTCCCCCTGCCCCTGCCTCACGGGCAGACACAAGAGGACCAGCCGGGGCTGTTATTGAGTCTGGTGGAGGGGTCGTCAGGCTCCAGCACTTGGACGTGGCCCCCTCGGAGCCTCACCTGTGCCAGGGTTTCTGGTGGCTACGAACGTGAGGGCTCATTCTGGCTAAGGTGCGTTGACAGTAACCATGGCCCCTGGAGGAACAACCTAAATATCTATCGACAGATGCATGGATAAAGAAGATGTGGTATACACACAATGGAATATTACTCAGCCATAAAAAAGAATGAAATAATGCCATCTGCAGCTACACGGATGGGCCTAGAGATGATCATACTAAGTGAAATCAGTCAGAGAGAGAAAGACGGATACTGTATGTTATCATTGATATGTGGGATAAGATGTGGTATACACACAATGGAATATTACTCAGCCATAAAAAAGAATGAAATAATGCCATCTGCAGCTACACGGATGGGCCTAGAGATGATCATACTAAGTGAAATCAGTCAGAGAGAGAAAGACGGATACTGTATGTTATCATTGATATGTGGGATAAGATGTGGTATACATACAATGGAATATTACTCAGCCATAAAAAAGAATGAAATCATGCCATTTGCAGCTACATGGATGGACCTAGAGATGGTCACACTAAGTGAAATCAGTCAGAGAGAGAAAGACGGATACTGTATGTTATCATTTATATGTGGGATCTGAAATATGGCACAAACGAACCTATCTGTGAAGCAGAAACAGACTCATGGACATAGAGAACAGACTTGTGGTTGACGAGGGGGAGAGGGGTGGGGGAGGGAAGGACTGGGAGTTTGGGGTCAGCAGATGCAAACTATTATACATAGGACGGATGAACAACAAGGTCCTCCTATATAGCACAGGGAACTGTATCTAATCCCTTGGGATAAACCATAATGGAAAAGAGCATGCAAAAAGAATATATACATGTACAACTGAGTCGCTCTGTGGCACAGCAGAAATTAATACAACATTGTAAATCAACTGTACGTCAATAAAACAAAGAAACAAAGAAAAAAGTGTCCCCTGGAGGAGCCCTCAGCCCAGGGCAGGCTGGTGCCCTTAGCTCCCTGTCTGTCCACACTTCACTGTTGAGACCCAGCAGCCAATGCACAGGGAAAGGAGACGGGCTCCAAACACCAGCAGCAGCCCAGGCCACCCCGGCTGCTCTCGGGTGATGGTCTGAGCCAGGGCAGTTGGCAGAATTTTGGTTTTCAAGTGTTCTTAACATCCGGGTTGGAATAGAACGGGTGTTCTGCTCAACCTCTGGCCCCGCCCTGAGTTCTAGAATCCAGGGCCTCCGAGCAAGGAGGTCTCCCTCTCCCCGGTCCCCACGGGAGCCCACCCACCCGGCCGCTCCTTACCCGACGTGCCAGGGCTGCCAGGGCCTCTTGCCATCCTCGCCGGCGCCGCCCAGCCTGTTGAGCGAGGGGGATCGGCTGCGGGGCCCGGGGACGTAGCTCCCGAGGGTCTTCCCAGCCCCGTCGGGCCTGCTGGACATCTGCTGCGGCAGCTGGGGCGAGAGGCTGCGGTGGGGGCTGGCCGAGCGGACGGCCCAGTCAGGCGCGCTGGCATGGAGGTTGTTGTCGCTGTTGGAGCGCAGCAGGACCCGGGGGGCGGCCAGCGTGCTGGGGAGCTGTCGCCTGCGGTTGGAGTACGCTGGGGCCTCTCGGAAGGGCACTGCGTCGGAGAGAGCGCGAGAGGCGGGTGAGGGCACGCCCGGCACCGTCATCGAGGACCCCAGCCACCAAGGACACGGACACTGTTGAGTTCTGCACCGATCCCCCCATGGGACCCCGCCACGTGCAGAACTCACCCCGACACAGGAGCAGAGACGGGTGGAGACCAAGAGAGGCTTCCTTCCACGGAGGCTCAAGCCAGCACTTGAGATGGAAGGGACACAGGGTCCGACTTCCATCCGGGCGCCCAGGCCCTCAACAGCCCAGAGACCGTGTAAGGACGGGCCGCCCCGTCGCACATGACAGTCAGGACCCTGAGGCAGCCATGGAGTTCCTCCTCGCCACGACCTGAACTGAGCCCCTGTGTGCGCTGGATGGTGTCCCCCCGCCAAACCCCTGTATGGCAGTCCTAACCCCTGGGACCTCAAAATGTGCCTGTATTTGGAGATGGGGGTCTTTAAAGAGGTGATGAAGGTAAAATGAGGTCACTAGGGTGGGTTCTAATCCCACAGGACTGGTGTTCTTATAAGAAGAGGAGGTCAGGACACAGACACACACAGAGGGACGACCCCATGAGGACACAGGGAGAAGACGGCCATCTACACGCTGAGGAGAGAGGCCTCAGGAGGGACCAGCCCTGCCCACACCTGGATCTCAGATTCCAGCCTCCAGGACTGGAGACAGGGATTGTCTGCGGTTTGAGCCGCCCAGACGCCCACAGCCCCCAGCTCTACTGGTGGGCATCAGTCTGCCCCAACCCCCACTGTGCTCCTTTCTCTACCCATCAAACCAGGGCCCGGCTGCGTGAGACAGGAGGGGGTTGACAAGCCTCACCATGCTTCTTACAAAGTTCTAGACCAGAGGCAAGGCCCTCACTCTGTGAGATCAGTACACCCAGGGACTTGGAATGAGGACACTGCCCGCGGGAACCGTGAGGGCCGGAATCCACACGGCCGGTGCCCTGGGCCAGAAACAGAAAGTGTCCTTTCCAAGAAGAGGCGTCTAAAGAAATGTAAGCCTCTGGGTTGCAAGGGAAGCGACACGCCAATTCCGGCAGCAAAGGACACGGACCTCCTTCGAGCTGGCTGCCCCAGGCCGAGGCCCAATACACGAGGTTGTGCACACTTTGGCCAGAAGCCTGGGCTGCCAGTCTGCAAACCCGACCACAGGGCCACAGGAAACACACACCCTCCGGGAGGGCTGATCTGGACCTGGGGAAGCCAGCATCTCAGAGAACGGCACCAGCAGTTCAGGACGGAGTCCTGCACGATCCACCACCCCAGCTGCCCAAAGTCAGAGGTGGTGAAGTTCGTCATGGAAACCAAGTATAGCAGCCCCCTGCTGCCAGCCCACTCCCATGCTGGAGGGCAGGGCTGACGGGGACAGAGGTGGTGCTGACAGAGCTCACGGGGGACAGAGGTGGTGCTGGCAGAGCTCACGGGGGACAGAGATGGTGCTGGCAGAGCTCACGGGGGACAGAGATGGTGCTGGCAGGGCTCACAGGGGACAGAGATGGTGCTGGCAGGGCTCATGGGGGACAGAGGTGGTGCTGGCAGAGCTCATGGGGACAGAGGTGGTGCTGGCAGGGCTCATAGGGGACAGAGGTGGTGCTGGCAGGGCTCACAGGGGACAGAGATGGTGCTGGCAGGGCTCACGGGGGACAGAGGTGGTGCTGGCAGAGCTCACGGGGACAGAGATGGTGCTGGCAGGGCTCACGGGAACAGAGATGGTGCTGGCAGAGTGCACTGGGAAAGAGGTGGTGCTGGCAGGGCTCACGGGGGACAGAGGTGGTGCTGGCAGGGCTCACGGGGGACAGAGGTGGTGCTGGCAGGGCTCACGGGGGACAGAGGTGGTGCTGGCAGGGCTCACGGGGGACAGAGGTGGTGCTGGCAGGGCTCACGGGGGACAGAGGTGGTGCTGGCAGGGCTCACGGGGGACAGAGGTGGTGCTGGCAGGGCTCACGGGGGACAGAGGTGGTGCTGGCAGGGCTCACGGGGGACAGAGGTGGTGCTGGCAGAGCTCATGGGGGACAGAGGTGGTGCTGGCAGGGCTCATGGGGGACAGAGGTGGTGCTGGCAGGGCTCATGGGGGACAGAGGTGGTGCTGGCAGAGCTCCACTGAGACAGCTGTGACCAAGAGCACCCCTTTGCCACCTCCCTGGGATGCAGGGCGTCCTGGGAAAGCAGAGATGCGGCCAACCCAGGGAAGCCACACAGAAATGTCACATGGCTTCCCGAGGACGCGCACTCAGAATCCACATCTGGCTCCTACAGTCGTGAGAACTTGGAAATGAGCCACCGGCGAGGTCACGCTCTTTCCAGCCGCACCCTCATGCCAACCTGCTTCCTCTGAAGGCTGTCTGTCAGGGCAAGAGACACTATCACTTGCATCCTCAAAGCAAAGGAACTCTTCAAAGCCTGGTGGGGAGGGAGATGGAGTAGGAAAGGCGTGCTCCGTGGACCCCTGTCTCCAGGGCCCAAGAGGCTGCCTTCTCCAGGGGTCGGCCCACCGAGGAATCAGCCCAGACCTTACCCCACCTCCTAGTAAAATCTCAATTTTGGGAAAAGTGCCGGGTTTGTGTTTGCTGGTCACCAGGGAGAACCTCATCCATGTCACTCCCTCTGTCAGTGTCGGATGGAGGCCAGAAGACTTCTGGAACGACAGAGGGTGATCTGAGCCCCGCCCGGCAGAGGAGTGGGAGGGGGAGAAGACCTTGCAAAGGACGGCGGTTCCAGGATCTCCGAGAGCAGTGAAGCTCTCCATTCACACAGCCCGCTGGCTGCAGGACCACAGCACCAGGAGGAAGCCAGCCTCTCAGGCAGATGCTTGGGATACAGCCCCCTCGGCTTCCTGGCTCATTCTCCGCGCCCCCCACCCGAGGACAGGCCCGGGGGACCGGGGGGAGGGGGGAGGGGGTCACGCCAGCTCAAAGGGGACACCCCGAGACCAGGAAACGCCCACACTCCATGACACGAACTTGGGCCAAGCCTCCCAGCTTCCCTGACCCTACGGCCAATTCTATTTTTCTGACCAATGTAACTGGGTACGTACAGTACTAACGCCCTTGACAGAAAGTGATGGAACTTGGGGGGGGAGTCCTGCCAATGGCTAAGAAAGACTTACAAGGGAAGAAAAATCGAGGGAAGAAGAGAACAGAATGAACAGAAAACCATACCCCCAACTGAAACACTCATGCTGTGCACAGATTACAAAGATCAAAGTCCCGGAAGGTGAATCTGGGTTCATCATGTAAGCAAACGAGCACAGACAAAGTCTGTTTTTTCTAAACATTCCCGAGAACCAGGTGGAAGAGGTCTTTCTGAGAATGGTGACAATTCACATGGGGCAGCTGCCCTTGGAAGATTAAGGGATAAAAGAGCTGGGACTTTTGCAAATACATTCTGCCCTGAGGAGCCATCGAGTTGCTCGGATAGAATCGCCTAGGTGACATCAGGGTGAACATTCTAATGAAAATTATCTCGCTTAATTATCAAGATTCACATTAAATTTGTTTCCTGTGCGGTGTAATTGGAAATTTCTTCCATGTTTATTTTATGGCTTGGGCTGGGAAATATCTTCCTAATCCCTCTAAACTCATGTCTTCATAAACCTCCTGATTTCATAAAACAAGAGCTCCCTGTCTGACAAACTAACTGGAACCAGCCGTGGAAATGTTGGGGGTTTTTGTGTGAAAAGGGTTAGAAATAACTCTTTTCCTGTCTGAAAATAATTAATATTCCACCCAACTGTTTCCTTCTTTCAGGCAATCTGCAAACTCTAAGTGGGTGGATATTTTCTTAGCTGTCTTCCATGCATTTACTTATACGTTTCTTTTCCACAATACAAATCACACAAGGTATGCAAAAAGCAGATGCACTTTTAAAGTCTACCGCGTTGCATTTCCCATCCGCTCCCTGAAACTGCAACCCCGGGGGCGGCCAAGGACAGCCGAGCGGTGGTTTTGAAAGCGTCCACCCGGCCGGGGCGGCCAGCAGTGTCCTGACCTTCCTTACTCCTGCCCAAGTGCTCAATATCCTCCAGGTAGCGGACAGACTAGAGTCAAACTTCCTATTTTCCCCAGGACTTAGTTCCTAAACTGCCCTCTGGAAGCACCAGGATGCACATGCCACAATTCTGCAAAGGGGCTGGAGACTTAGGGAAAAAAAAAAAACCAGCAAAAAAACCCCGGCACCTTCAAGTGGGTTAAAATTCCAGACCAACTGCAACAAAGCCCTATCGCCCACCAGAGGTGATTATTCCCTTCCATGACGGGAATGAACAACCAGCAATTTTAGGAGGAACGGGAGGCCCCAGCTTCCCCGGAGAATCAGTAAGAAACGGCTCATTCCCGTGCACCACACACCCTACATCTCGTTCCTTACCTTCCTTCTTGGTGAAGGCATTTAACAAAGACTTCATTTTCCCTCCGACTTCGGCAGTGGTCCGCTCATTATATAACCTTCTCGGATGGGAGGAAGGGGAGGAGGGCTGCCGGGCCCCTGGGCTCCGGAGCGGCTTGGACCCGGGGAGCGGTGGCGGGCCTCTGGGCACTGCCGGCTCCCGAGCACAGCTGGGCAGGCCAGACCCAGCATGCTGGTGACAAAGCCCACCCCATATTCTGCCTGTCAGCTGGGAGCCAACTGTGCGTAGACTGGGGCTTCTCTCAAAGCCCGCGGCCGCTCCCCGCGCCCGTCATGTGAGCGGTGCTACCCTGCTTTTGTGATCAGTGCCTCGGGGAGGAGGGTCAGCAGCGCACGCGGAAGGCATCGGTGAGCCGGAGCCCCCCCCCCCCCACCCCCGTGACGATCCAAGGACCCTCCGGCTGGGGCTCCGGCCACTCCCGCTCAGAGGCGCCCGGGGCTATACAGCATGCACAGTGCTTCGCTGATTTTCATTTTAAAGAAGAAGCCAAGTGCTCTCGAATGCCGTTTGTCCGCCAGCTGATGTGGGGAGCCAGTCGAGGAGATAAAACATCCCGGTTCCAGATAAGCCGCGCGCCAGACCCGTGTTAACTGGGCGGCCGGTGCCAGCCCTCTGGAATTTCTGAACATGACCCAGATTTCCGCTGGCAAGAATCACACACAAGGACCCATTACTTCTCTGGCTCCCCGCCCCTCCCCCTTGGAGGTAATGACCCTGGAGAAAACAGGATTTCCACCCTCCCTCTTTTTTTTTGAAACAAAAGAGAGATAAAACAAACTGCAGCCCAGCCACGGCTTGCCCTAATTCCAGGCAGTTGATAAAAATGAGCGTTTTCAGAGCCACGTTGCACATTTCTTACAGAAGTCCGGGAGACACAGGGAGAGGCGACAGGGAGAAAGTTCTGCCCTGCAGGAAACACAAAGGCAGGGGCCGTGGCTGGCGAGCCCCACGGCAGGTGGAACGGGGTTATTTCTACACAAGGAGAAAGGTCTTTCCGAAAACTAAACGGAGCATCCCGGGGAGCGGGCTCTGCCACCCGACGCATCTGCTGCTGGGGCTGTAATTAAGTGTGTGTTTTTTCGGTTGCTAAGAGAACTGCTTCTGAAATTCGAAAAAAAAAAAAAAAAAAAAGAGCGAGCGAGAGAGAGAAAGATGGGATGAGATGAGGAAAAGCAACGGGAGCCTGTAAGTTGAATTCCATATGGTCGACATGCTTTGTGTCAACAAAAATGGCAGCGTAAGAAGCTCTGGGAGCATCTCCTCACGGGATGCCCAGGCTGGAGGGACGTCTCACCAAAAGGTCTCTCCAGGGTGGCGAGAATGGAGACTGGGTGCCCTGTACCAGCCGAGCATTTGAGCACCGTCCTCCTTGCACTCCCACGACTCCCCATCACACAGCCCGGAGCTGCCTTCAAACCCCGCCCCAGGTGACCCTCCCCCGCCATGCCAGAGCCCAGGCCATTTCTGGGACCTGCCCCAGGAGACATTCGGCTGCTGGTGCAGTTTATCAACAAAGACCCCACGACCTGCCCCTCACCACTCACGTCCCTGAGGGACAGAGGTGGCGCTGGCACAGCTGGATGTCCTTGGACCTTGGTGCAAGGCTGAAAAGCTTCCAGGAGCATCTCTCTCGGATGCAGAAAGTGTCACCAACAAGGACACAGCTGCTTCCATTTGGGGAGCCTGCAGCTCTGCCACCGGGTTTATTCGCCAGGGGTCTTCAAGGTGGGGATGTCTAGCTTATTGGGGGTGTGTTGGCCGTCTGCCCCGGCTGGGACAAGATGCCACAGTGACGGTGAAACTAGGGACGTCCCCCGGAGGCCGGGGCGCTGCCGTGTGGGTCCCGAGCACTCGCCCCGCCCAGGAAACCCTCTGGGGAGTGGGCGGCTCTGTGGTGCTCAGCCCTCCCTCCATCTGCTAGTGATCGATGCTGTCCCAAAGCGTGGGCCTCCTCCCGCACCAAGTCCCCGCGACAATCTTTGTTCTGGCGCTGCCACCTTTGCTGTCAGCAGAGAGTGCCTGTGTTCCGGGGTTGATGGGCGGCGACCCCGCCGAAGGCCAGAGGTGCCGGGCCATCGCCGGCTCCCCCTCTGTGGACCTGGGGTGGAGCCCTTGCCCCCGCGCTGGGAGCAGAACCCGAGATGCCCAAAGAGCATTTACACGTGGCCCAGGTGGGACAGCCCCCGGCCCGCTGCCCCGTCACTGTGTTCGGAGTGACCTTCATGGTGCGTTTGTCCACAAGTAGGAGCAGAGTCTGGAAACCATGGGGCCCTCCCGGCTGCCCACCCGAGAGGTGAGCCTTGCTGAGACAGACCCTGTAACCAGGAAACAGGCTGGGTGGCCAAGGGCAGAGAGGCAGGCGGGGCTCTCCATCACCCCTCACCCCCCGCCCAGGGTCCACGTCCCATCGCACGTGAGGACCCGAGCTGGGCAGGCCCAGGGGATGCAGCAGTGGTCAGGACAGAGAAGATTCTGGCTCCCTCCCAGCCTGCATGAGGGGCGGGGTGGGGGCATAAGAGCAGACTTTGGACATAACAGAATTTGAGGAACCCCAGGAAACACCCCTTAGCCAAAGGATTCCCATTCCAGACACCTTCAGTTCTTCTAATAAGCAGACAACTCTTCCAATCACCCTTCCAGGAATCTGAGCACACAATTCACCAAGACTAGGAGCCAGAGCTTAGGTTCATGTGCAGACCTACTGTGTGCCCGGCCCCGCTGACCAGGCTTTGCCCCACAGAAATCCTGCCGGGGTTTGGGGAGGAGGTGGTCCGTTCCTGACTTCACCCACCTCGCCCATGTAAAACCTCCTCGCCACTGGCAGGCATGCTCTCCTTGAATACTTCCAGCAACAGGGAGCTCACTACCTGTGTGCTGGCTCTGCACGCATGTGCACCAGTCTCCTTTCCTGTCACACAGACAACACGCCCGCACCTGCCACATACTAATTGGATGGGAAAGCTGAGGCATTCGAAGCACAGGCTTCATCCCAACAAATAAAGTAGGTTTGGAGGTGTCGGAGCCCAGCCCAAAGATGGCTAAGCTTTCCTCCCATCAACTCCTAGACCCTTTCTTCCTACACGGGGTCCTTCACGGAGCATCCAAAGTGACTATCAGAGGCTGTGCTGGTCACATTCCTGCGGACTGAGGTTTGGTTTCAAATGGATTTCATTCCAAACGAGGGGGAGGAGGGAGAAGAAGAATTCTGGGTCCGAGCTGGGCTGGGGTGAGGCGGGTGGCAGGTGGCAGGGGGTGGGGACCGGGACGCTACCTGGTGAATCTGTCCACCTGCTCACCCACCCACCCACCTCAAAGGATAAGTGAGCATCTTTTGAGTTGGGGCCTGTTTGAAAGACATAAAGGCAGGAGGAGGGATTAGATGGAGGCCCCCCAAATCAGATAGCTTCCAGGAAGGAAGAAGGTCACCCCAGAATGAACCCCAAGCTGTCAGCCTTCTGGCCTGGCCCTTTAGCATCACCTCAGCCCCACCCAGCCTGAGTCCAGTGCCAGGCCCTCGGCAAGAAGTAATAAATAAACGAAGCGCGACACGGCCCCGCCCTCCCGTCCACCCCATGCCCCCCCTACCCCGACCTGCACAGCTTTGGCCTCTGTGCCCCATGCCCCCCCTCGCTCTGACCGCCTCCCAAACCCTCGCTGTCTAAGCCCTTCATCTGCCACGTCTTTTGACAACTGCCTGATAACAGGCTGAAAATAATTTCATTTTTTCTATAAAAAAGGCTCTTCGCACCTCAGAACATTTCAAGACGCTCTGAAGTCCTGGCAGGGAGGAAGCGCCAGGTGTTATAAACAAGCCTGGTGAGAGTCTGCGGGGCCGGTGGGTCTCAGGAACGTCGCCTGCTCGGCGTGGACAATCAGCCCACCTCTGCCCGCCGTGCCAGCCGGCGGGGAAAGAGCCCGATGAGGGGAAGTGGGCCAGCGTCTGATTTAGGGGCCGGCTCTGTGTCTTACTGCTTGGCGGCCATGGGCTGGTCAGGCACCCTGGCCCTCGGATTCCCCATCTGTAAGGCAGGAATAACCCAACGCATTCCCAGTGTTGGCTGTGGGATCGCATAAGTCGTGTTTAGAGCACAAAAAGGGGGAGGTCAGCCTTCTGGGGTCGAGTCCCAGCCCCTTTACCTCCCAGCTCTGTGACCCGGGAAAGCCACGATAAATCTCCGTACATTCATTTCCTCTTCTATCAGTGAGGATGTGAATGGTGTCGCCACATAGGAGGTGAGGATCGAATCAATACCTGTACCAGTGCCTGGACTTGAAGGTTGCCATGGCTAAATGTGCAACTGCTGAATAAATACATTTAACTAAAAAAAAAAAAATCTGTGAGTGAATACCAAGTCAATCTACCCGGCCCCCACCCTGCCCCTGTGTCTGTGATAAGCCCTCCGAGGTCCTTCAGAATGCACTTACATGGCCTCTTTGGGTGCCGCCTCCTCCAGGAAGTCTCCCGGATGGATCCAGTTACTGGAGAGACCCCCACCCCCACCCCACCCCACCCAGGGCCGCCAGGCCAGCAGTCCACCCTGGGGACTTTCCCGGCTCCAGGGAACATCAAGCTTCCTGAAGCCAGGTCTAGGGTCCAGCTCCCCTATTGTCCTGCAAACAGGGTGTGCTCCCACTGCTGTGGACGTGAGTGAATGAATGAACCGGAAAAGAGGGAGGTGGCGAGTCCAGCTTCTACTTTGTTCTGAGTGTCCCCAGGCCCTTCTCCAGGCCCACCAAGCTGGTCTCCTTGGTTGTACTGAAATCGCCTCCCTTCTCTGCCCCATCCTACCTCCATCCGCCCCCATGTCCGCCCAGGCCCTGCCTGATCCTCGGAGGCCCAGCTGCCCTGCTGGGCACCAGAGAAGGAACGGCCCTGCAGGGCTCCCGCCCGGTCCCCACGGGCAGGCGCGCTGGACATCGGTCAGGCCAGTGTCCTCAGTGTCCTTGCTGTGTCTGCAGAGTCCCCACCCCCCGTCCTGCCTGTCTGGGGGTCGGGGGAGCTGGGGCTCATTCTTTCAGCTTTTGCGCTGCTGCCGGGGCTCCCGGCGACCCGAGGCACGGCCAAGGCTCTGGTTCAGGAGGAGCAACGCCACGGGGCCAGTGGGCGTGGACCCGGCTCAGGGCGGCGCCGGCTCCGTGCAGCAGCCACACGTGGGCTGGTTACCAGGCTGGCCACACAGCTCCCAAGCCTGGCTCTCTGGCCCCCTTGGCACGCTGAGAGCCACCAAAATCCTTTGGGACCTTCCTTTTCTTCATCAGCAGCCAGAGGGATCTCTTCAATAAGACCCTGGCTGACCAGCTGGCGGGGCTGGGGCTGGGGTTGGGGCTGGGATGTGAATGTCTCCAAGGCCCTGAAATCCCAGAGATAGTGGCTGTTTCCCTTCTCTTTCCAAGCAGCCTGGGGATTCACTCAGGCCCCGCCTCCTGTTTGTGGGGGTGGGTGGAGAAGGGAGAGCTGGCTGGGATGGAGACAGGGGCTGGGTAAGCAGGAGAGTCCCTGAGTCTATCTCTGCCTTAATGCAAACTTGCGGAGGCGGCTATAGCCTCTCGACAGACAGGAGTCCCATGGGGAACTGGAAAGAGGAAACGAAACTCCAGAGGGTCTCAGTGGCCCACCAGCCCCGCCCTCCACTTTATCTTACAGAAGCAAAAACCAATTGCTGAAAAGGAAACTGTGTGTGCGAGAGCCTCGCCCAGCTCACCAAGCCAGGACCAGGGAGGCAGCAGGTCCTGGGGGGCTGTGGGCTAGACCCGGATTCTTCCTGCCTACTCCCCATCTGATCCAAAATAGCAGACCTTGCTTCCTTTCTGCGTTGCTTTAGATAACTGCAATTTTAATATTAGTAGGCAACATTTCCCCATCTCACAATAATTGTTAAATGAATCATACTTTTATAAATAACAGGAGATATAAAAAGGCGTCTCAGCAATAATGCGGGGTTATCTTTGAACAAAGATGTAGGTGTCTGCAGGATTTGTAACGTTCCCGTCAGCTGGGGCCACAGAGGGAAGCTTTGCTCCTGGAGGACCCATTGAGGCCCCTGGATAATCGGGTAAACGGCACCGATGAGGGGGCTTCAGAACACCCCCCGGGGTGGGGGTCTCTCCCCAGGGCGGTCAGGCTCCCTGCTGATGGTAGCAGGAGTCGGGGGCTCCGGCAGGGGCTACCCACCAGTCCTGACGCAGTGCTTTAGAGTCAAGACCAAGGTCAGAGCAGAGACAGGGAGAGGGGCTTTGGAGGGTTGAACTGGGGCTGACCACACAGAGGATGAGGGTCCCCAAGGTGCATTCTGGAAGGACCGCAGACTCCAAACCCTGCCTTTGCCCCTCCCTCCGTGCAGCTTCAGCCTGTGCCCCGGAGTCCCGCAGAGACACTGCATGCCGGGCAAACGCTCTCCCCTGGTGGGGTGGGGCAAGTGGCAGCGCTGTGGCTTAATAAAGAAAGCAAGAGCCACCCTGGGTGGCCCTTCTGAGAGCCCAGCGATGGAGGACATCTGGACTTCCCACAGGGGAAACTGAGGCTCAGGGCGCTGAGACAAGTCACCAGTGCCCACCCTGTCCAACGGCTCAACGGAACCGCCCTCAACCCCCAAGGCCAGACATGGACACCTCTTCCGGAAGCCTTCTGGGTGCCTGGACACTGGGGACTGCACTGCAGGTGCCAGGACCCCACAGAGTGAACCTCTGTAGCCACGGACGCCCACATGTCTCAGGACACACAGAGTGATTTGTGGAAAGGCAGCCCCTGAGCTGGCTGGAGGGTAGCTAGAGTGACCGCGTGCTAGAGACAGAAGGTTATCTCCCCCAAATTCATAGGCTGAAGCCCTGACTCCCAGTGGGATGGTATTGGGAGGTGGGGCCTTTGGGAGGTGATTAGGTCATGAGGGTGGGGCCCCATGATGGGATTAGTGCCCTTATAAGAAGAGGCAGGGAGAGACATCTCTCTCTGCCACATGAGGACACAGAGAGAAGGCACCATCTGCAAACCAGGAGGCGGGGCCTCACTGGGACCTGAACTGGTAGACACCTTGATCTTGGACGTCCAGCCTCCAGGACTGTGAGAGATCAATGTCTGTTGTTTAACGTGCCCTGTCTGTGGTGTTTTGTTAGAGCTGCCTGAACTTCAAAGACACCACATGTGGCAGGCTGTGTCCCTTACAGGCCCCCAGGGCTCCTCATGCCATCACCTCCACTACCCCAGCTCCTCCACACCGCCCCTCCCCCACAGGCCCCTGCCAGCCCCTCTCGGTGCCCTGAACACCCCTCTGGGCCTCACCTCTGCTGTGCCCCCCACATGGACTCCTTTACCCTCCCCTCGAGCTGGCTTCTCTAACTCCCATCCTTCAGCACTCACTCTCGAGGTCGCCTCATCCCAGAGGTGTTCCTTGACCATTCTTTCCAAAAAGGCAACCCTCTTATTCTCTCTCTTAGCCCCTTGTTACTTTTCCTTCGTTGCACTTCTCAAAAACTGAAATCACACCATTTGTGAGTTTGCTTATATTATCGTATTTTATCCATAGGGACTGCGTCTGTCTTATTCACCACTTCATCACCAGAACACAGCTCAGCCTCCCACAAGATAGCTGTGCTTTTCTACCTTGATTCGACAAATGAATAAATGAAAGAATGGCACTTTCCTACCTCACATCCTGGACTTTGTCATTGAGGCTTTCACTGTGTTTGTCTCACTACATGAAATATCTGTTTCTACAACTCTTCCCACCATGAACACCTCCACCCCACAGCTGGAACCTTCTGGAAGGCATGGGTGGGGGAGGGGCTTTACACAGGATACAACGCAAGACCTGGCACCAAGTGGGAGCTTATAAATACATGTGCCAGTTATTTTAGGTCCTTGTCTGCCTATTAACATCTGGGTTGTCTCTGGGTCTGCTTCTGTTAATTGAGGTTTCCTTTGATTACATGTCACGCTTTCCTGCTTCTTTGCTTGTCTAGTCATTTTTGATTCTATATCAGCCATTGTGTTTGATAAGTTGTAGAGACTCTGGGTCTTGTTATCTTCCTCTGAAGAGTGTTGCGTTCCTCTGGCAGGGAGTAAAATTATCAGCAGAACACTTTGTCCTGTGAAAGCATGGCTTTTAGGCTTTTTGGGGAAATCTCTGTTGGTGTGGTCCTTATGGGATGTCCTGACTTCTGGGGCCCTTCTTGGGCTCTGGCAGAAACAAACTCCTCAGATGAGACAGAACTCAACTCCACATTGTCTCCCCTTGGCTCGTTGAGCTTTAAGCTACTGTGTTCCACTGGGACCCCTGGACTCTCATTTTGCACATGACAGTTCAGAAGTCAGTCAAGGATTTGAGGGGGATTTATGTGCAGATTTGGGGGCTATCCACTTTCCAGCATCCCCCCCCCCGCCCCCCCATTTCCAGCCACTCAGGTGGCCCTCACCCTGACCTCCAACAGCTGGATCCTCAACCCAGAGAAACTCACTTTCTATCAGGGAACCCCCTCATTCACGTGGGTCTCACCTGGAGGACTCCCCTTCTGTCAAGGGTCCTGGCCCCTCTGGTTCCATCTGCTTTCAGTTACCTATCTATGGCTAAAAGCAGTTGTTGCTATTTTTATATATTTTGTCTCAAGTTTGTCATTGTTATCAGCAGGAGGGTTCGTCCGACCTGAGCTGCTCTGACATGATTGGAAGGTAGAAGTCATGGGTTCATAAACATATATTAAGCAAATAAGCATCTCCCCAACTGCCCACCTGCATGCACACACAGTACGTGGCAGTGAGTCCCCGATCTCTGTGTCTAGAGGCAGCAGGTATGTCCGTTGGGGAGATGGTGAGTGTGTCAAAGCAGAGACAGGCCGGAGTGAGGAAGCCTGGGTGTGTCTTGACCACTGACCGTGGAAGCCAAGACATGCAGTTGTTCCTGGCACCATGGGTACCCTTGCAGCCTGGCGGGAAGGATCACGGACACTGGGGAGGTTTATTTCAACACAAGAATCCAGCCTTTGAAGATTTCGGGCCCCCACCTTTGAGATGAAAGTGTTGGCGGACCGAAACCTATACAGGTGCCGGGAAGCCCGGAGAATGAGGTGCTCGTGGCAGCCCTGAGTGAGCGCCGCGATGGTCCCCGGGTCGGTCCCACATGGGGTCATGCCCTCGCTAGCACGTCCTAAGGCAGGTTCGTATTCTGGGAACTAATTAAGCCTCGGTGACTGATTTCACCTTCAAATGAATTCCTTCCCGGGCCGAGCTGGCAGCAGAGCTCGATCAGGTGCCACCATCAGGCAAACCCCAAGTCCAGGCAGAACCCAACCACGAGGGGCAGGAGGGGAGAGAAGACCCCGGTGGGCCAGCCAGTGGGCCGTGGCCTCGGAAAGTAAGGTGAAGAGATGCGGACGGCGGCTGCCTCCCATGAGCAATTTGGGATGAGCAGGGGGAGGGCTCTGAGGGCTGAGGCGGTGGTCGTTTCTCCAACATGAATACCCGCATCATCACTGTAGCCCCCGACTCTGAACGCGCACCCAGCGCAGCCCAGGGCCCGGCCTGTCACACGTTCCGTTCTCTCAACAGCCAGGTGAGGTGGGTCCTTTCATGCCCACTTTACGGACGTGAAGATTGAGGCTCAAGCGGTGCCAGAACTCACTCAACCCCGTGCCCTTCACTCCGGGGCAGCGCTGGCCTCACTTCCACCTCCACCTCAACGTCAAAGCCAGCCAGTGGTGTCCCGACCGCTGGACAGGAGGGAGTGGGGTAGACCCTGCGGGGGGAGGACAGGGGGCTCACCTGGGGGGCAGGTGATGCTGAACAGGGAAGTCAACTGACTCACCTGTGTGTGTCCTGATCCCACCTCTGCTTGGCTGTGGGTCCCGCCTCCCCTGGGCCTCAGTTTCCCCATATGTCAAATAAGGGGTCAAGTAGAATGCCCACTAAACGTCCTTCTGGCTGGCAAACCCGAGGACCCTGTCAGCTCCGTGAAGCATCCTTCTCCAAGAGGAGAGAGGGTTCTTGGAGCTGAGTGGCGCGATTTCGGGGGAGCTGGGCAGCCGCACAGGGGGCTGGATCCTGCAGGCCATGGGCCCCCCGACCCCGGCAGGCCGAGGACAGAACCACAGGATCTTCAGGGCTGCTGGGCAGGGTCCCACCTGGCCACCTGGGCCCTGGGGTACCTCTGAGACTCAGGTCAGCCCTCCCCAGGTCAAAGGGACTTGATGGATTTCACTGGGGCCCCAGAGACACCTTAGCTTGCTCTGCTCTCTTGCAGAAACGTAGAAAAGATGTGGGATCCAGAAATAAGACAACAATCACCACAACAGCAAAAGTGGAAGCAGTAGACAATGACTGCTACGTGTGTCTCATATCTGTCCCTTCTCCCCACGACCGTGCCAAGCGGTGACTCCTCCCCGTTATGCACTGGAGGAGCCTTGAGGCCCAGAGCACTTCAGTAACCTGCCTGAGGTCACACAGCCTGGCCATGGGGGGATCTGCCCTTAGCCCCATCCCTGACCCAGCAGCTGATACTGAACCCAAGCCCTGCAATTCGATGTCCCAGAAGGGCCTGGAATTTCAGCCCTGACCTGGGTGCTTGCACCAGCCCCCGAGATGTCACCAGCCCCTCTGCCTGTCCTCCTCACTCACTGGGCGAGCCAGCTCCTGCAGGATGAGGGGCCTGGCGGGGGTGGGGGAGGGTTGGGGGGGCGTCTATCTGTCTCTCCTGTGCTGTTTCCTACTTCGTCCGGGGTGTCCAGCCGAAACACCCATCTACGTCAAGTCTCAGTGGCTGCCACAGCCTGGGCAGCCGTCCCTGGAGCCCATCGCACCCCATCCTTCAGTCCCAGAGGCGACCACCCCCTGCCCTATCAAGTGGTCCACCTGCAACCACAGCCCTATTTCCTGGCAGGGTGCCATCCCCGTGGGACTTGGCCACCTTCTGTGTGTCCCCCCATTCACTCGGGGCTCCTTCAGGATGGGGGGACCTTGTCTGTCTCTCTCAGGTGCCCCGCTGCCTGCCAGGGCCACCACTGCTGCCAGACCACAGCGGGACAGCGAGGCTTCAGGTGACGCCCGTGTAGCCCTGGGGGACTCCCAAAGCCTTGTACGCATCCAACATCTCATTATGTCTGAAAAGACTTTCAAATCACTCACTCTTTTTAAATTAGAAGATAGTTTTGCCTTCCCTTGATTTGGGGCCAACACACAAGCTGGAAAGAGAAAGCCGTTCTGGGGGAGGAAGCACCTTTTCCCTTTGGGGCAGCCCGGGCCGGCTCCCAGAGACACCGTGGGCGGCCCCGAGGTGGTCAAGATGTGGGCCACAGAGCCCCAGGGCCACAGTGGTTACTGCAAGGGCCCTGCCATCCTCCAGTCCTGGTTGCATCTGTGCTGAGGTTTAGCTGTGCGACCACAGCCAGGCTGAATGACCTCTCTGAGCCTATAAGTGGGGCTCCGGTGGCGTCCTTGGCACATGGCCTTTCAGAGGCCCCTTCAGTGGGAGAGAAGTGGGGGAAGGGGAGGGGTCTGCAGCCTTGCACCCCCGGGCCCTTCGGCCGTGGGCACCTCTGCATGCCTTGCTGACCTGAGTCCAGGATTCTCTGCGTCCTGGGACCCGGCTCCTCCTGGGAGGCAGGGGCTCACTTCATGCTCAGGGAAGAAGCCAAGCCCTGTCTCAAAGCTGAAGGAAGCTTCGCTGTAAGGCTCAGGGGTCAGCGAGCAGGGCTCCCACCGCCCAGAGGCCCAAGAGGCGGTCAAGGTCCCTCCATGCCACACTTCCCGGAGCGCCGTCCTTCAGGCCTGGGCTGGGAACCAGGGGACTGCATACACATGTCCCTGTGCTTCCACGTTCGGTCTCTAAATTCCACCTCCTTGGATGAGTGTCTGTACCACCCTCATCTTCCTCCAGGGCTGGGAGATTGGGCCTCAGTGAATCCTTCCCCAAAGACCCCTCAGCCTTCCCTGGGAGGGGCCATGAAGCCTTTGCAGCCCCCCGTCACTCCCCAGGTATGTGCTGGGGGAGCACCCCCAGCTGTTCAGTGCCCCCTCTACGCCCAGCCCGGCCGGCTTTCCTCCACGTCTCAGGACAGAAAGAACCTCCAGCACCATCATCCTGACTAACCCGTCCTCCACGGCATCAGTTCAGCTCATGAATACTCTGCTTAAAAAAAAAAAAATCCAGCAAATGCCCCATTTTCCTAATGGGGTCAGCAGAGCACTCCCTTGGGCAGAACTCCAGCTGTTCAGTCACCACCAGGCTGTTCTGTTTCTGCCCGAAACGGTCACGCAATTTCACTCCCTAAACTCCGAGTCTAGCCCTCCACAGATAGCCACATCTTTGAGAAGAATATTGTTTTTTTTTGTTTTTAACATCTTTCTTGGAGTAGAATTGCTTTACAATGGTGTGTTAGTTTCTGCCGTATCACAAAGTGATTCAGCTGAGACAAATACTGTTTAAAACGCCATGCACATTTTCCAGTGTGGCACAGACCTGCCCACTTCCTAGGATTCAGACACACCCGGAACAGCTGTGGAGGTGGACGGGGTTCTGCATTCTGCCCTTTAAAGTACCACCTAGTGTCCCAGCAGTGTGGGTCATCCAGCTCCACGTCACAGAACACCTGGTGAGTCAACATGGCAAATTCCTTAGAGTCAGGCTGAGATGGTTTTTGGCTTCTCGCTTTTATAAACAACGCTGCCGAGAACATCTTCACGCGCGTAGCCCCCCCTTCCTCTTTCAAGTCACTTCCTCGGACTCTATTCCCAGGAGCGAGCGGAATTGCCAGGCCGAAAGGGCTGAATGTCTCTATGGCTCTGGATACACTTTTGGTAAATTGCTTTCCCCAAAGAGTTATACCAGTTTATACAAATGGGCAATTGGAACCAAATTTTCTCTTAAAAGAAAAAAAAAAAATTCATTTCTGGAGTGAGAAACAGAAAATGTGTCTCAACCAGGCGACGGGAAATTGAGAAAAGCAAGAATATCAGCGTGCTAATAAGAGCACTCGTACCTGGAGTGGCTTATTAGAGGGGATATGATTCCACTCTGAGGGGCACACCACCACCAGAGGGTTTCTCCTTCCAGCAGAGGAGTGGGCTGAGGTAACACCAGCCCCTCCAGGTCACCAGGCAAGTCCATGAAGCTTCTCCTGTTTGGCTTCATGAACTTCCCCGGGGTCTGCTTATCAGCACAGACCGAGCTGATGACACCGGCCTTACTGGAGCGGGCACCCAGGGCAGGAGGCTGTCATGGCCCCAAGGGCACAGGCAGAGCGATGGGAGATGTAGGTTATGACACCCCCGTGTCATTCGCACAGACTGTTCCCAGGAGTCTGAGGCAGGATTTGGAAGAAGCTGATGAAACTGAGATCCCATTAGAAACAGGACATATGTGATGAAGGAGAGAGAGACGCCCAATGAGATTAAGAATCAAACAGGTGGCCCTGAGTGAATGAACACACATTTCCCATAATTACAGAGAGATGGAAAACAAGGGACCAGAACAAAGGAGCAAAAGACAGTGCGTTTCCAACTAGTTTGCAGCGCGGTCTGAAAATAGATGCAGCTCGAGGTGGTGCTGGACTGATTTCGCCAGCGCTTGACCCCGCGCTTCCTGCAATCGGACTGCAAGCAATGAGCAGTAGGCAGGAAAGTGCACAGATGGTCCCCGTCTCCCCCCCGGGAAAAAGGTGGCCTAGGGCAGCGGCCAGGAGCCCAGGATACCGTCTGGGTGCACAGCAACCCTGAGACCGGAATTGGGTTGCGTGTCTTTTGCAAAGTGGAGAGGCAGGGAGGGGGATTGGAGGGTCTGGGACGTGCCTTTGGGAGGACGGCAGCCCCGTGCTAAGTCAGGGACAGAAAGTGGGGGAGGGACCTATCTATCTGGGCAGAAAAGGACGGCGCTACCCTTTGGTGGGCTTCCTGGGGGAGACATCTGAGCCCTCAGGGTCTCAGGCTGCTCATCTGTGAATTAACAATAATAACAACAATGGTGACGATGACGCTGGCTGACACTGACCCGCTGCTGACAAGGTCCCAGCCCTGCTTCAGCACTGCGCGTGCCTAATCTCAGCACCAAAGCCACAAGGAGTAATACTATCCCACTGATACCAAGGACGCAACTTCAGCTCAGAGAGGGTCAGTAACCCGCCCAAGGTCACAGAGCTGAGATGCAAGCCGAGGCCCGGGGTCTGCTCTCATTTAAACCCGCACGCACTCCGGTGCCAGGAGGACCTACCCGCAGTGGGTGCCGTGGGCACCGAATGGGTTGATCCAAACATGGAGCCTTTGGTGCATTTCCTGGTGCAGAGGATGGGCCCTGGGCACACGATGGGATTTGGGAATTCGTCTGAGTTTGCAAAAGAGAACTGCGCCAGGGGGCCGGGCCTCCTTCTCCGCTCTGAGGAGAGGTGTGACCTCAGCAGGGCCAGCGGGGCCCTGGAACAAGACGGCTGAGCCCTTTGCTTCATGGGTGAGGGGTGCAGGCTGATGCAGGAGGGGGCCTCCACCCCACACAGGGTTTATGTGGGCCTCGGGGAGACTGAGACACCGGCCTCTGCTTTAGGTCTCATGAGCCGTCCCGTGGAGTCAGGGCTCCTCTGGCAGCTGGGATGGGATGTCCTCCCCTCCGCCAACACCACCCTGATGACGGGGTCCCCCAACGCAGCCTTGTCGCTCAGGGCAGCGCCTCTGCTCTGTGTTCTTAAGCAAGAAAGCAATGCCAGGAAGCACAGCCGTCCACCCCAGAATCTGCCGTCGGTGTTAAAAATGTGGGGCGTGCCTGGCTTCCAGATCACGCGCCGAAGAGGGCACTGTCCCTCACCCCACCCGACACAGGCATCTTCAATTAACTTCAGATTCCTCTAGAAAAACACCCTGCCCGAGCGTGTCTCTGCCCGTGGCCGCTGCCACGCCTGTTCTCGCTCTACCAAGCGCTCTGTCCCCACCCTTGGCCCCCCATTAATTCAGCCCAGGGCTAGGGTTCATAGATGCAGCGTCTGAGCCATCTGAACGCACCCGGCGTCTTCGGATAAATGAACTGACTCGGGGACTTCCCTTCCCTGGTGGTCCAGGGGTGAAGACGTCGTCTTCCAACGCAGGGGGTGCGGGTTCGAGCCCTGGTCGGGGAGCTAAGATCCCACATGCCTTGCGGCCAAAAAAAACAAAATATAAACAGAGGCAATATTGTAACAAATTCAATAAAGACTTTAAAAATGGTCCGCATCAAAAAAAAATCTTTAAAAAAAAAAAAAAAGGGACCGACTCGGCTCTGCCACCCCCTGCATCCTCGTAATCTGGCCTCAGAGTGGGTCACCTGGGAAGGTGTGGACCAAAGGTGAGGGCGGGACTCAGGGGGCGCCGGGTGGGGGGGAACCGGCCAGCGTGGGGCATGGCTTCCTTGCGGCTCTAGCAGGCCTGGCAGGGCCCGGGTGCAGGAGGCTGTGCGTCCACTTTCAGCTGCTGGAAAGAGCGTGCAGCCCGTGGCTCTTCATTTTACAGCCCACGAAGCAGTAGGAGGGGCCTCTCCCAGGACAGCGTTTCTCCCCGAGTCTCTTAGCTACGGCAGTATTATTACGACTTCCTAAAAAAGAAGCCGGCACCCTGGATTTCTACATGAAATCTGATTTTAAACGCCGCGACTAGTGATTGTTTTATAGAAATGTGTCTTAAGGTACGGGTAAAAGGAGCTGCTGTGAGCCGCCGGGAATCTGGGGGCTGGGGGGCTTGAATGACAGCTGCTCCCTCTCTGAGCACCCCCGCAGGGGGAAGCAGGCACCCCCAGCCCACCCCCGAGCACCCCACCAGGCCCAGCGCAGTCACACGGCGGCCTTGGTGTTGACTCAGTGCGGCTTTCCCAAAGTGAGTTCCACGGGACCCTGGGGACCCTGGGGGAAGATGGTGCAAAACAGGTTCCACAGTCGAGTCTGGGAAACACCAGGTCAAACAAAGTCAGGGAGCATCTTTACTGCAGGACCCACCAGGGCCTTTAACGTTCTAAAGTGCGTCCCGAGAGTCCAGGAAGGGTACAAAGCAGGCAGTGTTTCCAACGGGATTCCACCCCAGACCCGTGTGTTCTTGCAGAACAGCTGGGAACTCACTAGAACCCAGGACTCTGCACGTGTGATCAGGGCACAGGCGGCAGGCCACCGAGACGCAAGCTTCCCACGGTGCACCCGGGGTGCGATCGCTCTCACGTTCAGAATCAGAGCCCCCGACTCATCCCACGGGGCGAGCCTGACCCCAGCCCCTGTGGAGACCACCAGGGATCAAACGAATACGTGACGCTAAGGACCAGCGCCTTCTGGCCCGGTGGCTCTGCTCGGGGGTTTATATCCCGGGAGGCCTGAGTCGCGAGCACGGGCGGCTAGGGCGCCCAGGTCACGGTCAGTGCTGCAAACAGGCTGGGCCGAGCGCTCGGGGCGGGGAGCAGGCCGGGCACGCCCCCTGGGACGGCAGACGGGGTCGGCGAGGACAGTAAGGCCGTCCCCTCCGTCGGGGCTGGCGGCCGAGGCAGGCCTGGCCAAGGCATGAGGGGCCTGGCTGGGGCAGAACCCCACATCCACCCGAGGCAGCGCCGGGCAGGCGGCCTCACCTCCGGGCCTCGGTTTCCCCCTCCTCCAAGTGGGAAACGCAAGTGCTCGAGTGAGGATGAAACGGGCTGACACACACGTCAGCTATTCCTGGCGCTTTTCTCCCTTTGAGAGTTCTTCTTGTGGCATCTATGCAGTCACAGGGCAAACAAAGCAACAAATAGGCAACAGGAGCGTCAGGTCAAATCCACTGACAGCCGCCATTTATCCAGTGTTCGCGCTGATGATTGAGGTAAATATTTCATTACCTTATCTCCTTTTTCGAAAAATTATTTTTAATGATGGTCAAATACACACAACATAAAATTGACTATTTCTGGGAGTCCCCTGGTGGCCTAGTGGTTAGGATTTGGCGCTTTCACTGCTGTGGCCCGGGTTCAATCCCTGGTGGGGGAACTGAGATCCCGCAAGCTGCGCGGCATGGCCAAAAAAAAAAAAAAAAAATTTGTTTTTTTACCATTTCTAAGTGTCCAGACCAGTGGCATTAAGTACATTCACACTGTTGTGCAGCCATCCCCACCATCCATCTCGAGAACTTCTCCATCTTCCCAAACGGACACTCTGTCCTCATTCAGCACTAACCCCCCACCCCCTCCCCAGCCCTGGTCCCACCTTCTACTTTCTGTCTCTCTGGGTTGAGGACTCTAGGTCCTCCTACGAGTGGAATCGGGCAGGATTTGTCCTTCTGTGACTGGCCCGCCTCACTCAGCATGTCCTCCAGTTTCGTTCATGTTGTAGCAGGGGTCAGAATTTCCTCCCCGATTCCCTTGAATCTTCACAACAGTGTCAGGAGGTCGATACTCAGATGGCCGGAGGGGACTCAGAGAGGTCAAGCGACATGCACAAGGTCACACAGCTCCACCTGGGACTTGGCCCTGGACATGTCTGCTCCAAGCCCCACCCTGGCACTGGCCAGCCTCACGCCCACAAGGAGCAGAGGTTTTCACTGAAGTTTCCCTGAATGAGAAGCCTGCATTCAGCGGGGGTAGGCGCGGGTGGTTTACCCCGTTCCCTCCTGCTCCCCCAGGCAGTGCCCAGAGCTGCTGAAGAAGCCTCAGGCACCCGTGGAAACCGTCTCTGCTGAGGAACGTGTGTCCTGGCTGCTCCTGGTGGTTCTGCAGGACCCCGGCTCCGAGTGCCCCCGGCCTGGGATGTAACTGTGCCTGCAGCTCAAGCGGGTTAATGCAGATCACAGCTGGGGGTTCAGGGCGCTGCCCAGAGGGACCCCGGCAGCCCGTCGAGATTGTGGGGAGGTTAAGGAGGAGGACCCGCGGGGCCGGCCCCTCAACTCGTCTCTGGACAGGGGTCCCCAAGCCCAAGCGTATCCTCCTGTAATGTGGGCACACTGCCGCTGCGTGCCCCGGCTCAGAGCGAGGTAACAAGAATGGGACTATCTGTGCCCTGAAGACGCACAAGTGTGGCTCTGGCCCTCCAAGAGGCTCGGGGAGGGAGGGCGGGACCCAGCCCGCAAGGGACTGTCAGCCCCCGAGCAGAATTACCGGACCCTCCCAATCACGCCCAGGTCTCCAAATTGTCCATTCCACCAAGCCCTTCCTCTCCAACCCTTAGATCCAAACCCCAGAGCCTCACGGGGAAAGGACAGACCTTCCTCTGGAGAAGATTGCCTCAATAAAGGCAAAAGAAAGGTCTGGCGTGGCTCGGGCTCCTGCCTGTCCCCACTTTCTATCCTTCTATCTTCTTCTGTAACAGAACCTGGCCCTTCAGCTGGTCACCGGGTCACCCAGAAAGAAGATGGCATTTCCCTTCTAGGAGGGAGCCGTGTGGTAAGGTCCTAGCCAACAAGATGCAAATGAAAGCAATGTTGCCATTTAAGAGAAGTATCCTTACAGGGTGGGGACATGCCTGCCTCCTACTCCTTTTTCCTTCTGGCTGATTAGAATGATTATGTGGGGGCTTCCCTGGTGGCGCAGTGGTTGAGAATCTGCCTGCCAATGCAGGGGACACGGGTTCGAGCCCTGGTCTGGGAGGATCCCACATGCCGCGGAGCAACTAGGCCCGTGAGCCACAACTACTGAGCCTGCGCGTCTGGAGCCTGTGCTCCACAACAAGAGAGGCCGCGATAGTGAGAGGCCCGCGCACCGCGATGAAGAGTGGCCCCCGCTTGCCGCAACTAGAGAAAGCCCTCGTACAGAAACGAAGACCCAACACAGCCATAAATAAATAAATAAATAAATAAAATTTTTAAAAAAACAAAACAAAAAAATTAAAAAAAAAAGAATGATGATGTGATGGGCAGAGCTGAAGCAGCCACCTTGGACTATGAGGGAAATTGGGAAGGAAGTCCACATAGAGCGGAGCCATGAGATAGAAGGACCTGGGCCTCAGACACCACGGAACGCTGCCCCAGGGCCGGAACACCTAGCTGAAATTTTATTGGAAAGACAAACTTTTGAAAAATTTGGAATTAACTGGTTCCTCACAGCCAGATCTCACCATGACTATTAGAGGCTGGCAACACTGATTTTCTAATACCCGAGAGAGAAAGAACAGAGTCATTAAGAGCTTTGGGGCCAGTTGGACCAGAGGGTGAGGCTCAGCTCCCCTGATAATACTGAGTGGGTGCAAGGGTCAGATCCCCCATGGCCCCCAAAGTCTGGTGGAGAGGTGGACTCCTAAACAGATAATTACAATACAATGTGATCAATTAATAAAAACCACCGACCCAGGGAGCTCTACCAGACATTATGTGCCAGTTCCTACACTCCTGAATGTAATAAAACACAGTTCCTTTTAAAAGCAAGACCCTACAGGCCATTCTGCATGCTGGGGAGCAGGAATCTGCAGGGTCCGCTGACCCGGGGGGAGACCTGGGGGGTGGTCTGCAGAGGAGACAAGGGCTCCAATCCAGACACGAAACACTGCTCTGTGTCGGAGCGTGTGGCCGGCTATCATTTAGAAGGTGCCCCCTGGGAACGCAGTGCAGGGAAGGCTAAGGGCGTGGCTCTGGGCGATGCAGGGCGGGGGCGGGAGGACCGTGGAAGGCAGGAAGGACTGAGGCTGTCCCCCTCGAGGATGGCGGCGGGGTAGGACCTCGCTCCGTGAAGCCCAGGTCTCAGGGGGGTGCAGGGTGGCGTGTTTTCCTTGAGACCCACACCCAGGACACGTGTGTCAATAGGAGGGGTCCAGCATGGGGTCCAGGGAGGTGGGTGCCTTGGCGAGGCCAAGAGCCAGCTGGTGTCCGGACCCTTGTCCACAAGATGAAGCTGATGTCCCCTGACCCAGCGAAGCAGGAGGCTGTGGGAGCCGTGACTCAGGCACGCTTGGGGGCGGGGGGCGTGTCCCGGGGGCCACGGCTGCAGTACCTCTGGCACCTGGCGTTGGGTGTGCGTGGACAGAGGGAGCCTTGGCAGGTCCGACAGGCCCTGTAGAGCCCGTGGGATGGAGCCAGACTGTTTCAGGCAGTGGACTGCAGAGCCGCAGCGGGGCAGGGCTGGACCAAGGGTCCCAGAGCCTCCCACAGCCCTGGTGCCCAGAGCTTTGAGGGCCCCGGACCCTTCCACCACCCCAGGGAACATTCCCCGCCTGAGGGGATGAACGTGAAGCAACGCTGGAGCCTGGGGTGCAGCTGGCGGCGTCTCTCTGCTTTCTTAATGGGCCAGCGGGGTCCCACGCTGCTCCCTCTTGGCGGGCACGACACAGGCAGATGTGTCATCCAAACAGCACCTGTCAACTTGGAGTTTGCCTCGTGTGGGATGATTTCTGGGCGTCTTCGTCGGCTCCCAGTTAGAGGAGGAGGTAAAACTAAAACATGGGTGTGATCCCTGAATCCGTGTCCTGGCGCTGCCTCAACTTGCCGCGAAGTGGGCGGCTCCAAAAAGCAAGAGTGGATTCTCCCACGGTTCTGGAGGCCGGAAGTCCCAAATCAAGGTGTCCGCAGGGCCGCGCTCCCTCTGGGGGCTCTGGGGGAGGAGGCTTCCTGCCTCTTCCAGCTTCCGGGGGCTGCAGCGTCTCTCGGATTGTGGCCGCATCCCTCCAGCCTCTGCCCCATCTTCTCTGTGTGCCTATCCGCATGTCTCTGTGTCTGAAGCCCCCTCTCTTCTCTTATATAGACACCAGCCAATGGATTTAGGGCCCGTCTTAATTCAGTACAACCTAATTTTAACTGAACTAATTAAATGTGCAAAGACCTTACTGCCAAATAAGGTTACATTCGGAGGTTCTGGGTGGACGTGAGTTTTGGAGGGGACACTATTCAACCCGTTGCGATCTCCCAGGAATACGACATATCAGTGTAGACAGTGATTATCTCAGAGGGATGGGGATTTGGGCGATTTTCACATGAATGTATATTTGTGTAATTTCTGTGAAGATCAAATATGAACTCTCTAAATAAATAAATACATTTTTGATAAAGAGCCAAATTATTTCAAGGCCCCAAGGCCCTTTGTTAACCATCACGTGAAGGAAAGCTACCTCCACCCCCCAATAATGTTGGCATAAATTCTGGTGAATCCACCCCACGAGAAGGTGACCAGCTGATGGCCCAGGAAAGCATGGTGCCTCACGGTCGTGGCCGCCACCGCTACCCAAACGAGTCCCCGGCAAACGTAAAGTAAGGAGCTTGAGGGACAGGATAAGCAAACGGGCTGAGAGGGCTGCAGAGCCGGCTCTCTGGGGACCCCAACCCAGCCTTGAATCTCCTGCCTCCAGGGGGCCCTCTGGAGCCGGGGAGGGGCTAGGCGCAGACCCCAAGGACAAACCTCAATCTCCCCGTTCAGGGATGAGCTAGGAAAGGCCCTTCTGGAAAGGGAGTTGCAGGAGCTGCGAATGGAAAACGGACGGACTCACACTCGAAAGGCTCAGTCCCCGGCCGGCAAGCACAGCTGTACAATCCCGCTCCGCTCCCTCCTGGGAACAGGTGACATGGCAGCAAAGCCCCTGGGCCCTGGCCAACCCATCCTGAGAGGCGACGGGACTGGTCTCCCTGCTGCATCGGCGGCCCATTTCAGGAGGGGACAGTGGCACCGGACACACTCAATTATGTTTCTGCAGAAATTCAGAAGCACGTTTCACCCACGGCCATCGGAAACCTGGCCCTGGATGTTCCAATTATCATCTGTGGAGCGAGGTAGTCTGGGGCCTGGTCCCGCTGTCCCAGAAAGCTGGACGCTTTTGGTGACCTGTTATAAAGAAAGGATGGACGGCCCTTTGGCCAGACGCCAGTAGGTGCCCCTGTGGCCCTGGCTTTATGCACAGCAGGCTCGCCTGCTTGTCACTGACTTCATTACGAGGGATAATTAAAAACGCTTGCCCTGTTCTCTCCGCCTCCTTAATCCAATTTGGTCACGTGAGGAAAAGAGCTTGGAGGAAACAAACAAGGTATTCTGAGCCCAGGGGACCGACGATTCAGTGGCTGAGAAGTCAGCCGGCTCCTGGAGAAGTCTGGAAAACTGACGGCTCAGCCCACCTGAGTCACAGACGACTGCGGGGCCCTCCCCACTGTGCCCCACGCCCTGCACCCTCTGGCTCAGGTCCCGTCCTCCCAACAATTCCAACAACCTATGGACAGTAGCCCTTCAGTCAGCCTCTTCTTTCTTGGTCCAGCTGAAGGCAGACGGAGACCCCCAGAATGCAGCTGCAACCAGGGCCCTGTTCTGGGAATCGTCCACAGCTGCCACTACCCGGAGGGACTCCTAGCCCCGCCCACCTGCCTACGACGGGTCCCTGGACAAGGGGACAGCATCACCCAGCACCACCACCCTGTGCAAGCAAGCCCACCCCCCAAGCTGGGAGGGACCCCCAGAACCATGTGGATGATGACAGCGACGGAGACGTAACAGACGCTGAGCCCGGTGATGGGTCAGGCACGTTTCCAGCAACTCCGCGTGTACTGACCCCCATGGGAGCCTGGGAGGGTGTGAATCCCAACCCCTGTACCCAACCTGTACCCATCATCCCGTGAGGCAGTCCCAGGCACTCGGTACCTATCGGAGCAGAGTTCTCCCCCCCACCGCCCTCCTCTACGTATAGAAGCTCAGTGGGCCCTGTGCCTGGAACCCCTACGAGGACCAGGACGGGACCCGGCAGTGGACGTAATGCCTGGCCCTTGGACGGCCCTCAGAACACGCAGCCCAGTGGGACCGAGCGCCCTTATCCTGCTGGCTCCTCCTTCTGTCCCCCTGAAGGGTCCACGTAGTGCCACACAGGCGTCACACCGACGGATTGGCAGAGATCTCGGGAATCGTGTTTGTGGATCACGTCAAAGGCTGGCTGGGAGGGTGAGAGCTGAGCCGCGCGCAGAGAACGCGCAGGGAGCCTAGGACTTGTGACGGGGCTGCCCAGGTGTGGGCAGTGGTAAGAACACAGGCGTGAAGGAACTCCAGGGTTCAAATCCTGGCCTCTAAACTCACAGCAGGCAGTGGGCGAAGATAAACGGGCTGTCCTCCAAGGCAGGAGAGCCACCTTCTGTGTGGAGAGCACAGCCGCGGCACTGAGCAGATGTGCGATGAATGAATGGATGGGTGGATGGATGGGTGGATGAATGGATGGGTGGATGGATGGGTGGATGAGAAGAAAACGGGGAAGAATGAAGGAAGGAAAGAAGAAAGGAAGGGGAGATGGATGGATGAGTGGACGACAGGAAAAAAGGAAAGCAGGAAGGATAGGTAAGTGGGTGGATGGATAGACAGATGATGAAGAGCAGATGGATGGATGGATGGGTGGATGGATGAGGAATAAATGAATGGATGGTTGATGGATGGATGATGGATGAATGGGTAGATGGATGGATAGATGGATGGATAGATGGATAGGTGGGTGGGAGGAAGGACGGATGGGTGGATTGGTGGGAGGATAGATGGGTCCTTGCAAAGATGGATGGATGGATGGATGGATGGATGGATGGATGAGGAATAAATGAATGGATGGTTGATGGATGGTTGATGGATGAATGGGTAGATGGATGGATAGATGGATGGATAGGTGGGTGGGAAGATGGACGGATGGGTGGATGGGTGGGAGGATAGATGGGCCCTTGCAAAGATGGAAGGATGAATGGTATATGGGTGTGTGGACTGAATGGATGGTTGGAAGACTGAACGCCTGGGTGGGTAAATGGATGGATGGATAAATGGATGGATGGGCGGGCAGATGGATGAATGGGTGGGTGGATGGTTACTTTAAAAATTACAGTATTATTTATGTCTACGCTAACATCTTTAAGAGTGGCTGCTGATAGGTGGTCTGAGGCCAAGTCAAACGGTTTTATTTTAATAGGTCACTGATATATACAAGTTGAGCTATTTCGTATACAAAGCCTGTGCTTCGGGACACACTTGTACAACTAGAGGACTTGGTGGCACCCGCCCACGTTCCTGCATGACACCCACCAGCCAGAGCCAAGCGCCAGCTACCCCCAAAAGGGGTGAGCTCTCGGGGTCCTCGAGGCCCCTACGCAATTTGTAGTATTAGGAAGAGAGGGAAAGATTCTTTACTTCCGAGTCTCTCTCAAAAGAGGGACCAAGAAACACAGACCAGCTGTGTGTGTAAAGAAACACCGCCCTCTGCTTGGCCGGCTTCACCCAGTCCCCTGTCTCTGCACGGTGTGCCTTCGACCCTACAGCGAGGCACCTGATTCCTGCTTTCTTGAATCACAGTTACGGGGGCTTATAAAATCCCACCCAGTAAGTTATTGGCAGAGCTGGGATGCAAACACACCCACGTCTGTCTCTGTGCCCAGAGCCCTTGGCATCGCTCTGCCTGCTTTCCTCAGCATCGCTGGGACCCCTGGTCATCTGCCACTTCAGTAGCCGGTGACTCAAGGGTCCAGCAGCCCACCCACTGCCCCCAGCACTCCAGTCCATGCCGGGGCCCAGCACGTGCTGCCCAGGGCGGCACGGGGCACGATGGGGAGATCTGAGTCCAGGAGGTCTGGGACGCCCCAGGAGGAATCATGAGGGCCCACGGGGCCCAGCAGCCTCCGCACAGGGCAGGATAGAAGACTGGCATTGTCGTGCTTTCCCGAAGAGACACCAGGACATCATTTCACAGGGGGCGCCGAGGTCCTGTGAATTCTGCTGCAGGTGGGAGAGTGGTGGCAACAGCAGGTAAGGGTGATGGGGCGCGTCCATGGGCTGGCGCAGTGTGACCAGCGGCCAGCGTTCACAGGGAGCCCTGGAACAGTGCCCGGCGGGGTTGGCTGCAGCCCCCGCCGGCCCCATCTCGGAATCTCTGCTTGGCAGCTCAGACTCTCAGGGCCCGTGGCGAGCTGCAAGACGCCAGCAGGAGGGGGAATTATTCAAATCACGGCACACCCGTGACCTGTGCTTCTCAGCTTTCATCCCAAGCCCAAGTGTGCTGGGAGCTAAGATTAGGGTGTGCCTTGTACCCAGCCTGTGCTCCGTCAAGAAAAAGCAGAGCGCTGCTCAGAAGCCACCCCGGAGCAGCTGCTCCGCGTCCCCCGCTCCGAATGCGCTCTAAACGGAGCCATCAAAATTCACGCCATCGCGGAGCAGCTGCGCCCGTGCGCCACAACTACTGAGCCTGCGCGTCTGGAGCCTGTGCTCCGCAACAAGAGAGGCCGCGACAGTGAGAGGCCCGCGCACCGCGATGAAGAGTGGCCCCCGCTCGCCGCAACTAGAGAGGGCCCTCGCACAGAAACGAAGGCCCAACACAGCCAAAAAAAAAAAAAAAAAAATTTCACTGCCATGATCATAGAAAATAACGGCAGCGCTGGCCACGAAATGTGCATAGCGCAGCGTGGTCAGGCTGCCTCTTCACTTAATCCTTAACGCGCCACGTCAGTAGGCAGAGGCAGCGAGGACTTGTGTCTAAGATGACACGCGTGCCTGTGCACACTGCCAAGCCTGTCGCATCCTCCAGCCTTTGCCGTCCACCAAGGCGCTGAGCCAGAAACCCAGGCAGCACCCTCCGCACCCCTCCCCTGGCAGCGAGGCAGACACACAGCCTGTCCCCACTCTCGCTCCATCTCCCTGGACACGGCAGCCTCCTTACACATCACCCTGCTTCCCTCACCTCCCTAAAGGCAACTGTCCACACAGCAGTCCGCGGATTCTTCCTAAAAATACACATCAGGGCGACTCCTTCACCAAAACCCCTAAAAGGTTTTTCATCACGTTTAGAACAAAATCCAGACCACTGATTTGGGACCATGGGGCCCTGGGGACCCCGCTCCTGTCTTGCACCTCTCCTCCAGGACTAAGGACCCCCTGCCCTCTCACATGCCCACACCTGGCGTCCCCAGGTACTCAGGAGAGCCCAAGCAAGCTTTTTTCCACCACAAGGAGGTGGCAAAAGCTGTTTTCAGGAATGTGTTATCTGCACACATCTCTGCACGGCTGACGCCTCCCACCATACGGCTTCCAGACCAAATGGCACCCTCAGTAAAGGCTTCCTTGAGAATTCTTTCTGAAGGGGGGGACAGCCATCTCTCCCTGTGACTTCAGCTGTCCTCTCCCCCACGGCAGCACTGGCGCCTAGCACAGGGTCAAAAAAGCATAGTACATACTGCCCTGGGTGGATGGATGAAAGGATGGATGGATAGGATGGGTGAGTGGATGGATGGACGGACAGGAGGATGGATGGGTGGGTGGATAGAAGCATAAGTAGATGAATAGGTATCACCAACCCTTAAAGTGAGTCAAGCAAAAAATAGAAAATAGATTTGAAATCCTGTATTCTAGTTTTAGAAAGATATACAAGGTACTGACATTGAGACAAGATTGTGGCTGCTTAGTTCTGTTCTATGACAATGAATGAGCATCTACTCTGCGGAGGTGGGGGGGGATGCTTTTCCAGGTTCTTTAACTGCTATATCTTTTCGTATCTCACTGCATTCCTTTCCCTCACCATAACTTTCGGTAGAAGCTGTGTTCTAGCCCAACTGTACCAGTTTAAATCATCAACAGTATCTCTTTCCTTCCCTTCCTCCATCCATCCATCCATCCATCCATCCATCCAACCATCCTCCCATCCATCCATCCATCCTCCCATCTATCCATCCAGCTTCTCATCCATCCATCCATCTAACTACCCACCCACCCACCCATCCTTTCCTTCATTCAACCAACAAATAGTGAAGGAGCACCTACTGTGTGCCAGGCACTGTGTTAAGCACTTGGGATAAAGTCATGAACGAAACATCCTTCAAGGAGCGTATATTCTAGTGAGGGGAGGTGAAAGCCAATAAAGGAAAAGGGCATGCGAACCATAACATAAATTCCCTTCGCTCTAACTTCTCGTTTCTCCGGGAGCCCAAGTGCAGCTCGGACGAGGCTCTCCCCCAGGACCCAGGGAGATGACACAGCAGGCGACCCTCAACCTGCTGGCTACACAGAGGGCAGTGCTGGCCCTCTGGGCCCCGCCTGCTCAGGGGAGAGGTTGCTGTGCTGAGTCCACGAGCCCTGCAAGTCCAAAGTGGCAACCCCGCCAGGCATCGCAATCAGGCCTGGTGAACAAATCCTGCCTCTCACCTGTGCGTTTCAACCCTGCACTTGCAATGTCGTGTTTCACAGCGAGCCCTGCTACAAAGCCTTTGTTTCCACTTGGAAATAAATAGGTCCCAAATCTACTAATGGTTTTACTTCTCCAAATGTCCTTTTAAAATGGGCCGTGAGGACTAATGCTTTAAAAGTACCGCAAAATAAGGTCCCGAAGGGCTCTGATGCCGCAAAAGTGTATCAAGATGGAAATTCACACGTTTTCCTGCATCAGCAGCATTTAAACAGGCTCTGAATGAGGCAGAATAATTGGGCCTTCTGACTGCAAAAAAATTCCCAGCCCGACCGGCACCTGAACGCATATCAGAACATACGATTTCAATCAAAATGCTCATCAAGTCTTATTTGGTGGAAAATAGGTTTTAGAATTGGTGTTAAAAAAAAACCCATGCAAATAGCCCTCCCAGGCTTAACTGCCCTGAATTGGCCTCTTTGATGCCAGTTAACTCTCTGTTGCTCAGAACCAGGGGTCCTGGTCTTTGAATTTCCAGCTGGGTGCAAACCCAGGACCCCACAGGCATCGCTGCAGGGGCCGTGCCCTGTGAGGAGCTGGCAGGTGCAGACCCAAGGCCAAAAGGGCCGGCAAGAGGCAGCCGCATGTCCGTTTATCCACCAAGAAACTCAGTTGAGGGCCGACTGAGTGCCAGGCATGGGGTCAGGGCAGGGAACAAGCCAGACACAGTCCCGTCCTTAGAATCAGATAATAAACAAGCCCAGGAACAAATGAGTGATCTAATCTGGAGGAGAACCATAAGATCAACAGGCAGCCGCGATCACGAAGAACAGGGCAGTGCCCAAGTTAGATAAAGTGGTCTTAGGAGCAGAAGGGACCCAGGTGCAGCTGAAACTCAGACAGCAGTGGGTGGAATGGCCCCAAGATGAGTGGAAGCTGGGAAGAGGCTGGTCACACAGGGCCTCCCAGACCTAAAGGAGATTGGAGTTGACGCTAAACCCACTGCAAGGGCAATGAAGTGTTTCAGTGGGGTTGGGGTAGTGGGTGGGGGTGATATGGTCAGAATTATGTTCTATTTTGAAGATCCCTCCTCAGCTGCTGGGGTGGAGACTGGGTTGTGACTTTATTTGGAAATAGGGCCTTTACAGGGCTAATCAAGTTGAAAGGAGGTCATAAGGGTGGGCCCTAGTCCAATGTAACTAGTGTCCTCATAAGAAGAGATCTGGACACAGAGAGAGACAGACAGAGAGAGAGAGACAGACAGACAGACACACACACACACACACACAGACACACACACACAGGTAGGACCCCATGTGAATATGAAGACAGCCGTCTACAAGCCAAGGAGAGGGGTCCGGAACAGATTCTCCCTCTAGCCCTCAGAAGGAACCGGTGCTGCCATCACCTTGACCTTGGACTTCCAGCCTCCAGAATGGGGAAGACCATCAGTTTCTGCTGTTTTAAGCCCCTGTCTGTGGACTTTGTTTCGACTGTCCTAACAAACTAATGCAAGGAGCCACAGGGAAGTGGCACCAGCAGCCCCATCCTGGGCCCTCGTTACTGACCCCCAGACACCCTGCTGAGGACCAGATCAGGCCCAAGCATCCACTTCCATCCACTTCTCATGGCAGAGAAGGAAAAGGGAAGAGGTCTTCCCAAGGGCCAGCCTCTGGAAGATAAAACCCCACTCTGTTGCTGTGGCGACCCTGCTGGGACTCTGGCTATTTGCACATTTTCAAATTGGAGGGGCTTGTGTATAGGGAAAAGGGGGGGGGGCAAAGAAGATGGGAATGTACAGGGCAAATGAAAGAAGTTAAGAAAGAACCGTCTGTGCTCGCAGAGTTCAGAGTGAGCCCATGATGTCCTCAGCAACGTCCATCCCAAGTGAGTGATGGTGGCTCAGCCACAGGTTGGCCCAGGTCCCTCACCGTCAGATGGGGAAACTGAGGCCTGATGAGAAGTGACCTGGGCAAGATCCCGACCCAGTGACCTGGGGGTTCTCAAGGTAAAGCCAGCTGGTTGTGGAGAGGCTCTCTATTCCTGCAATGGACTGAATGGGTCACCCACATTTCTTACATTGGAACCCTAATCCCAACGTGGTGACATTTGGAGGAGGGGACTTCGGAGGTGATGAGGTCATGAGGGTGGAGCCCCCATGGTGGGATTAGTGCCCTTATAAGAAGCCAGACCGCTAGCTTGCTCTCCTTCTGACATGTGAGGACACAGCAGGCAGCAGGCTGTCTGCATGGTGGGAAGAGGGTGGTGATCGGAACCGACCATGCTGGCCCGGATCTCGGGTTTCCTGCCTCCACAGCTGTGAGAAATAAACATCTGCTGTTTAGAAGTCGCTGAGTCTGTGGGGCTTTGTCACAGCAGCCTGAGCTGACTCAGACAATCCTCCTTTGAGACCCCCAGGAGTGGGTTTGAGGGGCCCTGGAGATGCTGGGAAGGCCAGAGTAGTCAGACCTGCAGCCTCACTGAGGGCAGCCGGAGAGATTCAACCTCTAATCCTGGGTCTGGCTCACGGGCACTTGGGGAAGCGAGTACACAGGAGAGAAAAGATGGTGCAGAATTCAGCAAAGTCTAAACTCAGCCTGACCAAGAATCTGGAGCATGTGAGCCTAGAATGTCCCTGTTCTGAAGGGACACAGAAAGAACACAGCGGACTGGGTGAGGAATCCACCTGTGAGTAAGTGGGCTTAGGTGTGCTGTCCTGCCAGAGAGAGCATGGAAGTTGTCACCAGGACACCTGCCTTAGGGAGCTTCCCTGGGTCGCCCAGCCTTGACGAGATGCAGCAGCCTCGTTACCCAGCAACCCCCAGTCGCCAGGCAAAGATGGGGTCTTGAGTGGAATCCACATCTTTTCCCAGAGTCTGCTATTCCTACCCACCTCAAGCTGCTTTCCCTGCCCACACGCCCTTTACAAAAATTGAGAAACTGCCTCAGTGTCCTCATCTGTAAACTTTTCACTGTTTAGTTTGACAAAAGGAACTTTATTTGCTTAAATAATTTAAATAAAATTTAACTTAAAAATAAATGATGGCAGTGACATCAGTGCAATAAATAAATATATGTTAATACCTTCATTTAAATTAATTTAATTTTTTATTTTATTATGGGAAAAAAACCAATAAAAGAACAAAAAAGCGACTTAGAAAGAAAAGGAAATTCCATACTTAGTCACGGCAAAGCAGAGAGAACTGCCTAAAAGTTGCTGAACTAGGACCATTACGCCCTCCTTTCCTTTGGCTTTCCAGCTCTGCTAGGTTTTATCCCGGGGTTGGCGGGGGGGCAGGTGGTTATTATATCGTCCAGACTCATTACGTTATTAAAATATGTGGGCGGCTCCTCCTACCCGCCCAGCTTGCCCAGTCCCTGGGCGGGGCCTCCCTGGATGCCTGCTCCCTGGGGGACTCACTTCTCCCCGACCGCCTCCCCTGCAGCATCCACGGGACGGGACACCTGGGGGGTCGGGGGGGCAGGGCAGACTCGAAAGGCAGGAGCTGAGGAGAGCCAGGCATCTTCAAGACCACCCTCGGACCCTGTGGAGACTACCTGGCATCGCCTTCAATGAAGGCGGCTGAGAAGTGGTGTTTCCCTTACAGCCTGAACCTGACCACTGTCTCGCCAAACGAGTGAGCCTGTCCTTCCTTCCTTCCTTCCTTCCTTCCTTCCTTCCTTCCTTCCTTCCCTCCTCCCTTCCCTCCTTCCCTCCTCCCTTCCTTCCTTCCTTCCTTCCTCCCTCCCTCCTTCCCTCCTTCCTTCCTTCCTTCCCTCCTCCCTTCCCTCCTTCCCTCCTCCCTTCCTTCCTTCCTTCCTCCCTCCCTCCTTCCCTCCTTCCTTCCTTCCTCCCTTCCTTCCTTCCTCCCTCCTTCCCTCCTCCCTTCTTCCCTTCCCTCCTCCCTCCCTCCCTCCCTCTCTTCCTTCCTTCCTTCCTTCCTCCCTCCTTCCCTCCTCCCTCCCTCCCTCCTTCCCTCCCTCCCTTCCTTCCTCCCTTCCTTCCTTCCTCCCTCCTTCCCTCCTCCCTTCCTCCCTTCCCTCCTCCCTTCCTCCCTTCCCTCCTCCCTCCCTCCCTCTCTTCCTTCCTTCCTTCCTTCCTTCCTCCCTCCTTCCCTCCTCCCTTCCTTCCTTCCCTCCTCCCCTCCTTCCCTCCCTCCCTCCCTCTCTTCCCTCCTCCCTTCCTTCCTTCCTTCCTTCCTCCCTCCCTCCTTCCCTCCTTCCTTCCTTCCTCCCTTCCTTCCCTCCTCCCTTCTTCCCTTCCCTCCTCCCTCCCTTCCTTCCTTCCTTCCTTCCTCCTTCCCTCCTCCCTCCCTCCCTCCCTCCCTCCCTCTCTTCCTTCCTTCCTTCCTTCCTCCCTCCCTCCTTCCCTCCTCCCTTCCTCCCTTCCTTCCTTCCCTCCTCCCCTCCTTCCCTCCCTCCCTCCCTCCCTCTCTTCCTTCCTTCCTTCCTTCTGTAGAAACTGAGCACCACCTTGGGCCAGGGGCTGCCCGGCCCCAAAGATCCAGCAGCAAGGATGGTGCCTGAGTTTCTGCTCCCCCCCCACCACCGTGACTTCAATCACCAGATAAAATGTTCGGGGGCATCGGTCAGGGGGCCCCTCCCCTGTGGTCCCAGCTCCCGAGTGGCTCCCCAAGCAGCCGATCCACCCCTGGGCTCTGGTATCACCGTCCTCCTCTCCCTGCAGTTACTATGTGGTGGTGGGGGGGGGGGGGGGCGGGTGGTTCTCCACCATCCTTCAGGCTCCTGAGCTGTCAGCACATTGGTGACGAGGTCCCTGCCCTGTCTGAAGGCCCCGCAGTGCCCCATGTTCTGGAGTGGACTCCAAGGCACTCATCACAAGGGAGCTGTCCAGGTCTACACCCTCTCGGCAAAACACGGGCATCAACCCCAGACGGCACAGCTGGGCTGCTCCCTGCCAACGGGAAAGCAGGAAGCAGAATAAAACTCGGGGACACGATCCCATGCTTCCTTTTGGCACCAAATGGGGGGGATGGTTTAGGAGGAACCTAGACACAGGAGAAGAGAAGACAGGAGGCTTCTGTGAGAAGTGGGTGATTAGCATTCTGGAGCCAAGATGGAAATGCAAACCAAGGGGGCAGATAAGACCCAGGAACATTCAGGACTAACATTTGGCTACACAGACAGTCCCAAGTGTTTCTCTGTGTTGATTTTCCAGAAAGTCAAAATTACGATTTGCTGCGGACCTCAGCAATTCACGCACCCAAGGATGCGTCTGAGGATCTGAGGGCAGCAACCTCCAAGGAGGGAGGGTAAAACCAAAAGTCATATCTCAGCAAGAATGACTTTTCTTATCAGTTCATGAAAGGAGCTGGGAACAAACCAACCAAGAGCAGACATTAGTCATCACTAAAGGTCCCTTTGGGTGTGAGTTTTCCTGTGTCTTACTGTCACCAGTGCAAGATAACAGCTCCTGCAGAAATGGCAGCGTCCAGAACGAAGCCCCCAAGTAATTCCCATTGGGATGGGCAGTTCTGGACAGGAGAGCCCCGGGCAAGTGCGAGGCCCTAAACCTTCCTTTCCCGCTAACGGCCGCCTAACTTCATCATGTCCTGGTGAATGACCCTCTGATTTCTCCCTCAGTGGGACCACCAGCCCCAGCTGGGCCGCAGGTACGGCTTCTCCTCTTGCCCAGGGACTCACTCACAGGGTGAGGCCGTGTTCCATCTTATGAAAAGCACAGGCCGTCTTGCTGGTGAGCAGAGATGCCCACAAAACCGGGACTCGTGCTCCAAAGGCAGGTCTGTCGGGCTCTCGAGGGATCTAGTGTCAGAAACATTTTCATAGGGGTTCCTGGAGACAGCCGCCCTCCCGTGGCATGGCTGGGCACAGCCCGGCCGTTAGGCAGGCCCCACCGGCCCTGAGGACGTGGTCCTGTGGGAGCAGAGCCCCGGGGACATTTCTAGGTAAGAGATGAGGGCCCAGGAGCGAACCCACTGGCGTTTCACCCCCTCACCGTGGCTCACTCCAAAAGATGCAGGAGCCAGGAGCTGGCAATTCAGGGAAGCAGATGCCAACTGAGTAACAACTCTGTGGGCCCCAGAGCGCGACTGGGAGCCCGGGGGGATTTGAACCAGACCAGGTGTGCTTGAGAGGGGAGTGGGAGGTCCCTGGGGAAGGGACTCCCCACTCGGATTCTCCCAAACCCTAGAATAGACACGTCCGTCCTAAGTTGGGGGCTGGGAAGTGTTCGAGTGGTACCCACGCAGGAACAGATGCAGGCAGGGAGAGGAGGCGGGGGTGGGTGCCGATGAAAGGACTCCCGCCCACCTGAGTCCTTGGAAGAGTCCGGAACAGGTGGAGGGGCCAGGGAGGAGCCCCTGCAAGAGACCCAACTGCACACGAGCGGCAGGCCACAAGCAGGTCCGGAGGCCCGGGCCAGGGCCAGGGTTCCAGCACCAGAGGGGCAGGGGGGCAGCCTCGCATGCCCGAATAGGATGTGCAGCCAGGGAGCGCTTCCTGGTCTTCGGGTCACAGACGCCTCCCCAGGCCGCCGGCCCGGGACCAAGGGGTGAGCTCGGCCACTTTGCCTTTGGAGGACGGAGCCTATAGGTTTGTACTCATTACGCACCGAAGTCAGAGCCAACCGGACGCCCACCTCTCACCCCAGTAAAAGCCTCCCTGTAACATTTACCCCGCAGCACAGTCATTATTCTGTGACGATAGCTACAGCCTGGGCTTCTTTGTCTATGTCTCTGTAACATTTCCCAGGAAGGGTTTTGAGCGCTCAGCAACAATGCCCCAGGGACACGGCTGGTGGGTTTCCACGGCGGCCCCCAAGGCACCTGCGATGATGGTCCCCCGTCCCGCCCCTGGCCGGATTCCACGTTCCGACAGCATGTCTGTCACCGCTTCCTTCCATCACTGACTGCTGCCTCCCATGAAACTGATCAGTGCCAGCGCTGGGCGAGCAGTTGGGTGGGATTACCGGGCGGACCCCGACCCCTGGGCCGATTACGCAAATCCAGCGGCCTGCGGGCATTTGATGGCTTAATTAGAAACACAAATAGCAAGCAGTGACAGGAAGTTTTCTTTTCTCAGTTTTGTTTTCTTACTTTCAACAGTGTGGTCAAGAGCCTGCAGGTGATTTATGTGCTCAACCTAGAAAAGGGCCCCACCTGCCCGGGGTCGGGGCGACACAGAGACATGGGCCACGGACCCAGAGCTGTGTGTGTGACCTGTTCTAGGACAAACCTGGCTTCCCACCCTGCGCCCTCCAGGGTAAGTCAGGCCAAGTCGTATCAACTCCAAGGACTTGGGCTCTCCCTCTGTGAACTGGGGCTTCTACTATAGTAACGAGTCCCTCTCCATCACCACCGCTTCAAGGCAGGCACGGCTCCAACAAGCACTCCTCACCAGAACCACCCGAGGGGGCTGACTGTCATTTTCCCCTGAGACACAGAGGATGCAACTACGGCACAGACAGGTTAAGTTACTAGTCCCCTAAAGGCACACAGCCCCTAAGTGGCAGAGTCAAGACGCAGACCAATAAGACGGGCTCCAGAGTCCATGCTCGTAGCTGGCATGTCGAGTTGCACCGTGTCCACACCTGGTGGTGGGGGTGCAATCGGTGAGCACCCCCCGAGGACCACCTCATAGGAACTGCCTGTGCCAGGCCTAGGTCACCACGGCAGGACGGGGGCCCCAAGGCAGAAAGCCTCCTTCTCATCCTTAGCGGGCCCCTTCCGCTCAGCTGCCCGATTCCCACCCAGAGCGCCAGTGTCCTGGAACCAAGGGGCGGGGTTCCCAAAGGCAGAGGCCGTGTGCAGGTGGGCACCGCGTGCTATCAGCTGAACCGTGTCCCTCCGAAATCCATCTGTTGAAGCTCTAATCCCTGGTACCTACAACTGTGACTGTATTTGGAGGCAAGGTCTATATTTCTTTTTCTTTTTAACATCTTTGTTGGAGTATAATTGCTTTACAGTGCTGTGCTAGTTTCTGCTGTATAACAAAGTGAATCGGCTACATGCATATGTATGTCCCCATATGCCATCCCTCTTGCGTCTCCCTCCCAACCCTCCTTATCCCACCCCGCTAGGTGGTCACAGAGCACCGAGCTGATCTCCCTGTGCTGTGCGGATGCTTCCCACCAGGATGCAGGGTCTTTAATGAGGTGATTAGGGTAAATTATGAGGTCACTAGGGTGGGCCTTAATCCTACATGGCTGGTGTCCTTATAGGAAGAAGAGGTCAGGACACAGACACACACAGAGGGCCGACCCTGTGAAGACACAGGTAGCAGACGGCCGTCTACACGCCGAGGAGAGAGGCCTCAGGAGGGATCAGCCCTGCCCACACCTGGATCTTGGATGCCAGCCTCCAGGACTGGAGACAAAAAATGCTGTTGTTTGAGCCGTGGGGTGGCAGCCCGAGCTGACCGATGCACTGCAGAGCCCCACGACCTCGGCCAGTCCTCTGGACCAGCATGAATGACGGAGGCCGTGCCCGCAGGCAGGGGACGCAGGGCACGCACCACCTTGCCGTCATGAAACCGGTCGGGACCGACAGCTTCACGTGTCTCACGCGGGGTGGGGTGGGGAGGGGAACTGATGCTTCCAGACCAGGCTTGCACTGTGCAGGGCGAAGCTCTGTGCAGACCTGCCGGCCACCCAGCCTGTCTCTCCCACCTCACTGCCTGCTGCCCCTGCTCCCAGCCAGCCTCCAGGGCACACGGCTCCCGAGGGCGCCGGGGCGTGCTGCCTGCCCTGTGTCTGGCTGGGGCCTGATGCATGGCCGCGAGCAGAGGTATTCGTTGGGGCAGGCGGCTGCGCAGCTCAGGCACGTCACGCTCTGAGTCGTGGTCTCCGGACGTGGGGTGAACAGGGCAGCGGGTGGCCGAGTGACGGCAGCTCTGCGTAGAGCCCTCGCCATGGCCCTGCTGCTAGGTCACCGCGGGGGACGTGCGGGGCCCTTCACCTCCAGCAATTTGTGCCCCGTTCCTCTGCCTGAGACACCCTAGGCCCCCTCGTCCAGGAAACCCCTACACGCGGTACACAGTGACTCCTGCACTGGGGGTGACAGTGTCGTCTCCCCCGCTTCCAAATTCGTGTCCACCCAGAACCTGTGAAGGGGACCGTATTTGGAAATAGGGTCTTGGCAGATATAATGAGTTAAGATGAGGTTGTACTGGAGGAGGGTGGGTCCTCATCCCACGACTGGTGTCCTTATAAGAAGAGGACGCCCAGGGCGCCATGGAAGGGATTTTAGGATGAGCGGAACAGCAGGATCTGAGCGGTGGAAGCTCGCTCGGCCGGCAGTGCTCGGTAGCGAAGGGGGACAAAACCAGGGCTAAGACCACCATGGCCTGTTGCCGTGGCCCAGGTGACATAAGAACAAAAGCCCAAACCAGTGGGGAGGGAGGGGGCAGATTCAGAAAATACTTAGAGGGAAAACAGAGGGGAGTCCGGTGGACCGGACGGGGCAGCCAGGAAGAATCTAGACGGTCAGGGGTGACTGCTTCTCGTGCCCTGAGACGGGGACACACAGGGGGAAGGGCTGTTGGCCAGGAAGATGGTGTATCCGTTTTTTAGGGCTGCTGCGACAAAGCCCCACGGGCTGGGGACTTCAACAACAGATTTATTGTCCGGTCCTCGAGGGTGGAAGTCTGAGATGGAGGTGTCGGCGGGTGGGCTCCCTCGGGGGCTGGGAGGGAGAATCTCTTCCCCCTCTTCCCTGCCGTTGCTGGAGATTTCTTGGCCATCTTTGAGGATCCTTGGCTTGGAGAAGCATCACCCCCACCTCGGCCTTCATCTTCACAGGCCGTTCTCCCTGTGTGCAAGTCTGTCCCCAGATGTCCCCTTTTGATAAGGACCTACTGGATTAGGGTCCACCCTAATGGCCTAACTTGATGACCTCTGTAAAGACCCTATTTTCAAATAAGGCCACATTCTGAGGTACGGGGCGTTAGGACTCTTAACTTATGGCTTTGGGGGGACACAATTCAGCCCGCAACAGATGGCAGCCTGGGGTGCAGCGAGGGGTCTGGGCTACCCGGGTGGGTGGATCCCGCACGCAGGAGGTGGGTCTGAGGGTCTGGGCAGAGGTCAGGGGAGAGCTCTGCCAGCCACCTGCACAGAGGGTTAGGGTGCAGGGGGGCGGGTGGGTGGGTGGTGGTGGGGAGAGAGGGCAGAACGTGGACACAGCCTGTGCCCGGGCAGTCTACCTGCACCGAGCCCACGTCTGACTCTCACGGAGGCCGTGAGCCCCTGGCCCCAGACCCTGACGATCCCCTAACCCATCTGCCGAACCGGCCAGGCAGGAAAAGAGGAAACGGAGATGTGGAGAAATAAAAACAACTGTGTCTCTGACTGGAAGAGAAGAAACCCTAAACACAGCAGAGGGAGATATGCCCGGCCCTCCCGGGCCCCTGCGGGGTTTTATGGGAAACCGTGGAAACGTACGGCAGGAGGGGGCTGGAGATGGGCAGGGAAAGAGGCAAAGTCCTTCTCTGACCTTGACGGAGAGATTCTCTGAAAGCCTCTGTGCTTTCCAAATAAGATGCCCTTTAATATTTAAAGCAAAGATGCACCCCATCCTCGGAGGCAATACCATCTTGAAAGGATCCTTTGAAATCCTTAGAAGGTAGAGCCAGGGTTATTTTAAGGTTAAGAACTCTTGTTCATTCAACAAATACAGATCCAGGGCACCGTCTCTGAAGAGCGTGGGGCGGGGCTGTTGCCTGGCTTCGTCATGATGATACAGCCCACGTGCTGTCCATCACGGGCACCACTGGTGGGTCTGGACAGAGTCCCATAATCAATCACGTGCGGATTCCTGCAGGGGACGGATGGACCATCACACAAAGTAGGGTAAACAAAGGGTATAAATAGCCTCAAATCAGTTCAGGTCAAGTTTGACTGCCAATGAGTTATGAACACGCTTTCGCTTCTGAGATCTTTTTTTGGATAAAGGGGGTGGATCCTGCATCGTCTGACGGCCTGTGGGGTGAAGAGTGGGGCATGGGAGTGGAGACACCCTGCCCTAAAGGTACCTGCTCCCAACCCTGAAGTTTGCAGAGAAGGGTTAACAGCAGAAAAGGAAGGAAAAACATGTGTGTGAAGAGGAAACACAAGCAGGAGAGGCTGGGAGCTGGGGGCTCCGGGTGGGAGGAAGCAGAAAAGGACAAAGCTCCTTCCAGAAAGGGCCCGGCGGGAACGGCGAGGGCCACACAGGCGCCCTCCACAGACCACGGTCTTGGTGCACAGGGGCCACGGGCCATGGGAAAGGGGTGACCAGTCCCTGAGCAGTCCCTGGACCACGTTCATATCCACTCTCTGGCGTGTGTCCTCTAAGCCAAGGACACCTATGGTTCCCTCCTCACCCCCTCCCCATCCCCCGTTTGGCCAATTCAAACTGATTTGTAGTCATTCTCATCTGTCACTGTCTTAAGTGTCATGGGCTCCTTTGTTGGTGCTGAAATCGGGGATCTCGCTTGGGCAGGGCAAAGAGCTGGGGCTCTCTTGGCTTGCCACAAGGAAGGGAGCCGGTGACACCCCAAAGAACCCGCTTCCTCAGGGCAGGACGAGCACACACCCCTAGTGTTCATCCCCTCTACACAGTCCTTCATTCTACTCATTACCCTCCAATCAGCCCAAACACCAAAAAGATCGGAGATGGTCACAGGCGCCGACGGAAAGGGGAGGAGTGCAGGCAGTCCCCGAGTCCGTTTGGTACCGCTGCTTGCTGGATGGTGGCCCCCACGGGAGGTGAAACCTGCAGTTTGGACCCATGCCATTCACAGGATAACGCTTGCGGTTCCCCAAACAAAGAACCATTGCCATGACAACTGTGGCGTCCCAGAACTCAGGGACTATTCTGAGACACTAAGCCGTGAGCTCTACCTTTAAACGAATTTGATACGATTGGCTTTGACCGTGGTAGCATTCTCTGGCAAGACGCGTGAGCAGCAGATGGAGGGAAGTCTGCCCACGGCTGACACTCAAAAAGCCCCCACGAGCGACATCTGTTCGGGAGACAAGAGGACGCAGTGGCCCGAGACATGTCATGAGCGAACTAAGGAAACGGAAATGGCAGGTCTCAGGCCGGGAGCGGGCAGGATCCCTGACCCTTCAGCCAATGGCTCGGGGCAGGTGGGAGACGCTGCCGACATCCAAGGCTATTTCACGAGAGAAATGCTGAGCCGAACCACCTGGGAGACGTCCCTTCCTCAGCATCGCTGCAAAGACCCCGATGGAGGGCAAGCGCCCACGGCAGCCGCCGTCACCCTTCGCTCTCACCGTTCTCCCAACTTCTTGCCAGTTCACATAAAACTTTGCTGCTGTTTGAGAACATCCCACAGGGCCAGGATGCTAAATGGTGACGCCGAGAAGACAAAATTGTGTTTGTTCCCAGCACCAGTGACCTGTGGTCAGCACGATGGACAAACCATCCTCACCGACACTGGACGGTCGGTGACAGAAACACGTGTGGCCAGAAAGACGGCAGGGTCTGGGCGGGGGTAGGGGATGCAGGACTTCAATACAAAGCATGCCTTTGACGGAATGAAGAGAATATACGTCTAAATATGTCACCCGATGTTTACTGGATGCCCACTCTGTCCCAGGCCCTACAGGCAATGGACACCAAGAACCTCGCTGCCAACCACAGCTGTCCCTAGCTCTGAGCGACGGTGGTGAATTCTACTGAAACAAGCCAGCCGAGCAAGCATTTAGAGGCAGGACGTCCTCTCTTGGGGCCACAGGCGTGGCCCCCCCCCAAGGCTCTGACTGCCTCTTAGCCTGGTCCATCTGAACACTGATAAGTGCCCTTACCCCCTAGCCTTGGAGAATTCCAGAAGGACTCGGAGCCCTTCACACCAGCTTTGGTGCTGTCTGGGATCTGTCCACCTGGCGGAGCGGATCTAAGCATGGCCCCAGCGAGAACTGAGCAAACATTATCGCCTGCCCCCCACTCCCACCCCAAGCCCTTGGTCACACAATTTTGTCATCACTCTTCCTCATCGATATTTTAGTATCTGTTCTGGGCACCAAAAAGGACATTGATAAATTCGTAACAAAAGGAGCAAAACACAGTGTTCTGAAATTTTTTTCCCCTTCTGGAGCACATCCATGTCGAATTTGTCTTCCACTAGCTGGAAAACTCTACAAGAAAGCAGGGCATGTGACGGACAAGAGGCAGAGTCGTAGACCTGGGCTTGAACCCCGACCTCACCCCAGCGATGAGCATGGGATCCTGGGGAAGTCATCAAGCTGCCTGAGCCAAATTTCTGTAGGAACCGCCTACTGTGCTCACCAGCACTTGGCACCTGCCCTTCTCTGGTCCTTTCTCTGGTGCAGCATCCTTCCCCACCCCGCTGGCTGCAGGGTGACCACAGAACCTAGAACCGGCCATCGGCCAACAACGAATGATGGCACCGCGATTTAAGGGAAGGGCTGGTTCCCTGCCCTCAGCCCAGCTCTGGCCGCACCCTGCCCCTCCAGGCCGTGGTATTTGTCCAGACTTCCCTTCCCAGCTCTCCCGCGGAGGACCCCCGTGGACTTCCCAAAGTTCTGGTCCAGGGGAAGGAAAACGCTTTCTGGGTCTACTTATCGTCCTTTTCCTGGACGCCCCCATCTGGGTGGCCTCCTTGGTCAGGGCACCCCGTGTGGCCAATGGCCCCAGGGATGAGTGTAAATTGATGTCTGTTTTGTGCCTGGACCCGGATGACTGAGAACTTGACACTCATCACCCCATGAGCCAAGACAGGATGATTTTCTCTTCTTCGGCCTCCCTTCTGACCACCTGATGCTCCCTTAGCATCAATGTGTCCCTTCTAGCCTGGCTAAAATCGGCACCGCTTCTGTGCCCATGTGGACAATTCTTCCTTCTCGAAAGCCACCTCAAGCGTCTTTCCACTCCCTCTCATTAAACCCAGAATAGAAACCTTTTTCTGCATTCAGTCGAATTCTACCCCACACAGTCTTCTAAGCCCTCAGCCTGCGTATGAGATCAAACACTTGCAAAGCCACGAAGAACTTCAAGACAAGACACTTAGTTCTCTCTGTTTGAATTTGGGCTCAGCCCTAATCATAAAAGAGCCCCCAGTGCAGCCGTGGGACAGAGTGGAGACAGCGCTCACGCCTGCAGTGGCTGCTGAGACCGGGAGAGACACTGGGGCTCCCCCAAGGTCCCACAGATGAGTCCAGCTGGAACCCATGTCCTCCTGGCACTTGGCCTAATGTTTCTTCTGGTCCCACTACCCAGCCGCCTTCGCGCCTTCCCGACAAGGAAGCTTCCTGTGCCTGTTTCCTGACATAGTTGAGATGTGCACCCTCCAGGTGGTTCTACGCCACAAAGTCCAGAAATTCCGGGGTGTGTGTGTTTTCCCTAAAGGCCACGTGGGGCTTTGCCAGGCTTGCTGAGAACGGATGGGTCCTTAAAAGCAGGACACCAGGGGAGGGACCCCCTCTCCTGGCATCAGGACACCAGCCTGACGGGGACCTTGTCTGGGGTCCTGTAGTCGCTCCGAGGCTTGGTGAGTCAGGGACCCTACAACGGAAGGTCGTAGGTGAGGGGTCAGAGCAGAGCCCAGATGGGACACAGCACTCTCGCTACGGTGGTAAAGGACGGGGAGTGGTCCAAAGCCTGGTCTCGGGAGCACCCCATAGAGCCCAGGGGACCGTGCACCCCGATTTCTGGGAAATAAGCTTCTACTCTGAATGCAGAAGGGAATCCTGCAAACGGGAGAAAACGTGGCAGGGTAGGGCCCCTGCTGGGAGAACCACGGGGCAGGCGGGGGTGACCCACGGAGGCGGCAAAGGTGCCCTGGGAAAGGGGGTGGGTGGACAGAGGGCCGCAGGTGGGTGGGCCAGCAGCCGTCTGCGCCGCGTGGAAGCGGCCCAGGTGGGCGGCATCGAGGAATTTCCACCTGGAGGTGGACGGGTCTTCCTAGTGCGGCCTGGGGGTGCGTGCCTGGGGGAGCCGAGGGCCATCTGCTCTGGCTGGTCCTTTGACCCCACAGGGAGTGCCCCGGGCTGGGGTGAAAAGATGCAGCTCCTGGTGCCACTGACCGAGCGGAGCAGCCTCGTGGGAGCCCTGGCTCTCTGAATCACAGGTTCCCGTCCCCAGAACGTGGGGCCCCGGGTCGGGGTCCCACTGCTTCCTGATGACGGGCATCCTGCTGGGAAGGAGGCTTCTCGTCCCCGCCCCCCAACTCAGGCCAGGCACGGGACCTCCTGGGGGCGGCCTGGGTTTCTGGAGGCGTCTGTAAGGTTCCTCTGGACTCCTTCACGTTCTGAGTCTGGGTTTCCCTGGGGTCACCAACTGTCACCCCCTCAAAAGACAACTACTTCCGAAAACACCCCGACCTTCTACAGCTGTCACCATGAAGACTGCGGGGGGAGGGCGCGTGCAAACCTTAAGGCAGAGGTGACTCTCCGAGGAGCCTGGCCTGTCCTCTTGTCAGGAGGTCCCACTAGACCTTCTCCCCAGACGTGGGAATTAAGGGTGGGCAGTGCGTTCCAGAGCCCTGGTCTCCTTCGGCTGTACTGGATCCTTCGTCTGTGACACAGATGCACTTAACTCACTAGTGCTAAAGCAGAGTTTGAAAACCACCCCCTAGAGGGACATACTGAGGACCAGAGTTAGGGCACAGGTCAGCCAGCATGGAGGAGGAGGGGGAGGGGGAGGTGGTCGAGGGGAAGGAAGAGGAAGGGATCCTGAGGGACGAGCAGGTGGAGAGGTGCTGGGTGAGCCAGAGGTAAGTACCACTGTTCCTCGTCCTACAGGCCACTCGTTAAGGCACATCTCGGAGCAGCATGGAAACCGGTTTTCCTGGATGAAATGGCTCAGATAAAGAGCCCAGGCTGGAATTGGCCAAGGGCTGCTCTCCTTGGAAGGTCCCGTCACCGCTGTGCCGGCTCTGGGACGGGAGCCTGCACCAGCTCCCGTTGACCTGGTGTCAACAGGAGACAGACCGGGGCCAGGGCAACTGGGCTGGTGGGTGCACAGGGGGCATGGGCTCTGCAGGCAGAACCCAGAAGGTGCTGGTAAAATCAGCCAAGAGCACTGGGGGTGGGGGAAGGACGGGTGCCCTCGGAGCCCTGCTGGAAGGTGGCGGCTTGTCCGCGGGGAAGTGCTCCTCTGTGCGCAGCCTTGGGGAGCTGCCTGCCGACCCCCCAGGAGGCAGGACTGCCGGTGAGCGGGGGGAGCAACAAACTCGGGAGGGGGGAGGGAGGGTCCAGGATGCACAAAGGGTCAAGGACAGCATCGTGGCAGCTAAGGGTGGCTCGGTCCAAACCCCAGCTCCCTGTGACCTCGACGTGGAACGCATTTCTGAGTCTGGGAGCCTCACTCTCCTCATCTGTGAAATGGGGACAGCGACAGTGCCACCTCGCTGGCAGGGATCGAACAAAAGCAGTGAGCGCGATCCAGGCATGAAAGGGCACCGACACAGCACTAACTGTTTCCGCTGTTCAGAGCAAGACAGCCTGTTGCCTCCTCCTCCAAGGAGCCATCCCGACTCTACGGCCCATTGGGGTTCGCTGCCCCTAACGCTGGCTTCAGCCCCTCCCCACTCCCTCCCACAGGCATAGACATTCTCCACCTGCAGGGAATCGACCACCAAAAGTCCAGCCCTTCAGCTGGGACACGATGTCCACCAGGAGGACAGTCACGGCGGGAGAAGAATGGCGTCGGGTGGAGAAAAGCCAGAGCCCGGCCGAGAGGACCCGGGGGCCGGGAGAGGGGAGGGGAGGCCCAGCAGAGCTGCAGGAAGCAGGGTGAGTGGCACAGCCAGGGACCCTAGGGCACTCACTCACTCCTTCCCGCTCTCGGACCCACTTCCGCTGGGTCTGAGCACGGCCTCAGAGAAAGGAAAGGATGGGCCTGGGCTGAGACGTGTGTCCCAGGACACGGGCTCAGAGGCCGGGTCTTGGAAGCAGGCCCGAGGATCAGATACAGTGGGTGCTCGGGGTCGGAGAGGAGCCCCCCTGGAGAGGGAATGCAGAGGTGCAGCGGCCTGCAGTCCGGGGGTGCCTTCCACCTGTGCCCGGGACCACCCCGTCAGGACCGCAGCTATGGCTCCCACACGGGCCGGTGTCCACCCTGCTGCAGGGGCCTTGGGGGGCGTTCCCGTAGTTGGTCGGGGGAGGGGGTACTTGTCACAGGGGGTGGGCAGGGGCCAGACTCCCTAAATGTCCAGCAGTCGTGCGACAGTCAATGAGTTGTGAGTGACCCTCCAGACGTTCGTAGAGACGCAAAGCCTGCTTATCTGAGCATAACCTCCCGCCCACCCCGACTCAACAGACACACTGCCTTCTGCACGGATATTCACTGAGTTCTCCGGAAATGCAGCTGCTACGTAAGTGGAAGAGCGTTCGTGGTGTTTGGTCCGGAACTTTGCCAAGCACAGCTCACGATTTCGGGAAACCGCGGCACCGGTGGCTGGCGGGCCCTCCTGGTGTCACAGCTGCCCGAGGCGCTCAGGGACGTGAGGCTGAGTGCGCTTGGAGGGGAAGAGCGCCCACCTCTGGCCTAGGCCCTGCTGCGTGGGACACCCTCTCGCGGACGCGCAGGCCACCTCCCCGCCCATCCCTCTCTGCCTTCCGTTCCTTACAGGACAGTTAGGATGTTACGCCGATTTTTAAAAATTCCATGTGTGTGTTAGGTTACGTTCTCTATGAATCTCACTCTCGGACAATGAAGGCGGTGCTACGCGATAATGGTTATAAAACGCGCTGGGGCCTGAGGTGCTCGAGAGACACGGCACGGGCAGGTGCTCACCTTGAAGGCAGTTGTGCAGAGAATGTGTGGTTAAGGCCGGGGGGAGATGGGGGGGGGGTCTCTGGGGCTCCCGCTTGTCCACAGGGGATGGAGTCGGGGAGGGGTCTTCCCCAGGGGCCCAAACTGCACAGGAGCGGGAAACAAATAGCCGAGAAAGGCTCAGGTCTGGGGACCAGTTCAACCCAGAGGACGGGGAGGAGCAGAAGTGTGCAGACAGAGGTGGGCGGATCCTCTGAGCACCTCTGGTGGGACACGTGCTCCGGCAGCCACGCACATCCCCTGCACGGGGGGCCATCACAGCCGGGGACACCTTGGAGGACGCGTCCCCAGCCCGGGCCTCCACCAGGCAGCGTTCCAAGGCCGCATGCATGTGAAGGGGCCAGGGAGAGCCCCAGGGGCAGAACACGGGCAATAACGACAAAGCAGGGGAAACACACCGGGCACAGGGGGTCAAGGCCTCACGGCCGCTGCTGCACCCTCTCGGGACCAAGACGACGAGTGTCCCCGGGAGTCCAGTGAACAGAGCATCTGGGACAGACCAAGGCCACCGTGGATCCCCAGTGGACACTCACCGGACACCAGGGCTGGGAGTCGGCCATCCCGACAGAACACAAGAGCAACCCTCGTGCGGGGTCACAAACGGGCATCACCTTAGCTTGCGCCCCGGGGCATCAGCTATGTTCCAGGATTTGGGGATAAACTCGGAGACAGCTATGCCTGGGGGAGGGGAGGGGAGCTACAGCAGCGAGCACATGACCGCACACCCAGAGCGGGACGATGGAGACCCCGGGCGGCACACAGAAGAGGGGGGCTGGCGGCACCGGACACGGCAAGGAGGGAGCCGCGCGCACTCGGCTGGACGAGGCATCCGGCACGGGTGGCCCACACGCACCGCACAGCTCCCTCGGTCCCGAGAGGGCGGTGACACGGGAGCAGAATCAGCCGTGACGGGGCGACAGCGGGCTGCTCGCATCTGCTCAGGCTGCTCCGTCTGCTGGGGCTCTAGCACGCCTCCCTCCCTCAGCAACTTGCCTTGAAAATACTCTCTGGGCGTCCAGGCAACAGCTGTGAGGGCCGCATCATTCTAGGGAACAAACTAGCCCAGCTTTCCTTGGGAAGGCTCGTTCTGTAAGCTCACAAGGGGAAGACTCGGCAGTGCCGACCCCAAACGAGCCAATCTGATGACATGAAGCAGGTTAGAACGGTGGGTTTTCCCCAGGACCTGCCGGCTCTGCATGCAAACAAAGGGTGCCGTGCACACTTAATATCATTGCTACGTTTCATGGTAAGTAGCATATTTTACAGTCCAAATGCCAGGAAATCTGAATGCTGCTTTCAAATCGGATCTATTTTATTTCACAGCAGGTGAATAGCTACCAAGCAGGTATTATTATTATTTTTTAAAGCATCATGGCTCCGTATCAGCACAGATGTTACATTCTCACACATAAACACACACACACCGCCCCCCCCCCAAGAATAATGCATTAAGAAATCTGTTTGAAAACACCTCCCTCTCTTCATCATCTATACATAACTAAAACGTAATTACATAGCCACTCCGTCTCGAAACCTAGCAACAGTATCCAAGCGATCCTTGGGCGGCTCGTCAGACACCCAAACTCACACATCAGCTCAATGGACTTCATTTAAAAAAAGCAAAACCTCTCGCTTCTCTCCCCGTAGCTGCGGAAGGACAAGATATAGGAAAACAAACCTTGTTCCGCTGAAGAAGAACAACCCATGTCATTTAATCCATCTGACACTGCATCTCCCCACAGAGCCAGGCAAAAACAAAAATAACAAAGGTGGTAAAAAATAGGTTATCCCAGTCCAAAGCTCATCAGCTTGCAACATGCTTAATCTTTGCATGACTATTTCGGATTCGAGCTCCCCAGCTCCCCAACAGCCTTGCTTTGGGGGACCTCCATCCTACAGAAGCCATCGCAAATGCTCGATGGCAAAAGCTTTTAAGACCTGCTGGGCTCATGGATTCAGCCGCAGCTCAGCAATGGATGACAACAAGCAAGATTAACTTGGGTATTCACGCTCGCTTTTAAACCATCACTTTCTCTGAGTAAGCAAATGAGATAACCAAATGGAGGTCACGTTTAATTTTTTTAAAGAGGAAGGGAGTTTAAAAAAAAAAAAAAAAAAATGAACCACAGCTCCGGTGAGCAGCAACATACATGCTGGCCGGGCTGTGAACAGAACGCTTCACGACAAGATGCAATCTCTCTTTTAAAGGGATAGGGTTCTATCTACACGGCGAGCTGGATCCACTTCCGGATTCTACAGACCTCGGAGGGCCCACGAATCACCTCCTGTGTTTCAATACGGTTAGCGTCTTCCCCTAGAGCCACAGCGGAGCTTGCTCAGTGCCCTGATTTCTCGGCGGGGCACTTTTGTGTCTGGAAAACGAGGGCTGGCTCCACGAAGGTGGCTTGAGGCGGGGGGATATTCGAGCCGTTAAAGGGACTTTTTCAGAAAGGCATCCCATTGATTAGGCTGCATGCAGAAAGTCAGGAAAATGTGTAGCATTTCAATGTGCTCACTCTGAACACCAAAATCAACCCCACGCCTAACTTGGAATCCGGGGGATCCTTCCACCATGTTTACCTTCAGAAATGCAACCCAACACGATTTAGGCAAAGGTGAGTCTTACCTTCATTTCCTCTGAGTTCAGGATCCTGACGTGTGGAGCTGTGTTCTCCAGAATGGTGTCCCAGCCCCCACTGAGCCCCACTGAATATCTGATAAACACAAGCCTGCTAGCAAGCACCACGGGCACCTCCTGACAGAGGCAAGAGCCAGCAGCCCCAGATACAGGACGTGAGTCCCCATTCCTCTGGATCGCTGCTACGCTGTGGTACAGCTTATAAGTCAAATTTTGCTGAAGATCATAAGGTAGAAACACGGCCCCCGCCCCATCCCTCTCCAGCACCCCAACCGTGATTCCTGAGGCTGCAACAAGAGGCAAACGGCCTGTGAAGTTCCCCAGCAATCATACCAGACACCTACCACTCAAGAGTCCGGGGGGGGGGGGGGGCAGACGAAAGATAGCCCTGACCAAGAAAGACTCTGACAGCACCCTCCCAGGTCACAGGGGGTCAGGGAAGCCAAGCCACAGAAGCTGGAGCGGAAAAGCCATGTGGCCAGGGAGCCTCACACACGACCAACTGGAGACCCCCAATCTCATGTGGCCCCAGGAAGACCTGCTGTGTGGGCGGAGAGCACTGCCCCCAGCGCCACCCACTGCCCCGTGCCCCCGCCTCTGACGATGCTTGGGGGGCAGAGAACATTCCACTCTGGCAAACACATCCAAGCCAGGAATCGATCTGCCCACAAGGGCTCGGCTCCTTGACACCCCACTCCAGGTGCCGGGAAATCGGGATTTTATGTCAAGAAGAGCGGGCGGGGAGGGGCTGAATGCGGAGTGGGAACACCGGCGGGGGAGGGGGTCACTCATTCAGCGGACATTTACTGAGGCCCCACTGTGCGCCAGGCGCTGTAACAGCCCAGAGTGACAGTCATACAGCAATGTGAGTGCCCTCCGGGGGGTTGATGGCAGCCCCCAAAAGACGTGTCCGAGTCCTAATCCCTGGATCCTATCATCGGGACCTTATTTGGAAGCAGGGTCTTTGCAGATGTAATTAGTCTCAGGATCTCAAGAAGAGATGGTCCCGGATTTCAGGTGGGCCCACAATATAGAGGCTGATGGCTTTACCAGAGGAAGCAGAGGAGATCTGGGACACGGCAGAGAGGAAGGCGGTGTGAAGGAGCAGGGAGGCATCTCCTTGGCCCCAGGAATGCCAAGCACTGGCAGCTACCATCAGGAGCTGGGAGAGAGGCGAGGAAGGAACCTGACCTGGAGCATCCAGAGGCAAACAGCCCTGCCGACACCTTGACTTTGGACTTCCAGCCTCCAGAACCGCGAGAGAATACATTTCGGCTGTTTGAAGCCACCCAGTTGGTGGCATTTTGTTATGGCAGCCCCATCCTCGTGTTCTGTGCAAGCCCACCAGAGATGGGGGCAGGGCAGGCAGGCCTGGAGGGTCCCGGGAAGCAGAGGTAGACTGGGGCTCAGATGTCCAGCGTCAGAACTGCTGGAGGATGGAAAACGGCGATGGCAGGGGGCCACCCCAGACCTCCTGGGTCAGGTTCTCGGTGGGGAGGGGCTGCTCTGAGCACCTGCTTTCTACACAAGCTCCCCAGGGGCACCCACACCTGGCACGTGCTGCCGGCCACTGGGGAGCCTCGGAGGGTTTCTGTCGGCGCGTCAAGAACAGTCAGGAACAGGAAAGAACTCCCCATCTAGGGGATCGACTGCCAGAAACACAGAAGGCTCGCTGGGGTGGGGGACGAAAAAGCAGCCGAGGTGGCTGGGGACTGGGACGTGGGGGAAGCGGGGTGCATGCAACAATCACAGAGGTGGGGAGCTGCTTTTCTGAGCAGACGTGCGCCGTTCTCCCTGGGAGAGCGGTTGATGGGCAGTTGCCGGTTTGGAAGGTCCGGGGTCTGCGGTCCTTTCAACGAACTCCTGAACCCCGGGGGCAGGGAGGCAAGGAGGACATCGCCCTCTGTGTCATCAGCTCCTAAAGGGCCAGGCCTGGGACAAACGAATGTTTCCGAAGCCCCAGATGAGCAGGGGGCCCAAGGGGAGAGAATGCACCAAGAAATGCTCCTGGAAAGACGGCGGCGGAGGGGAAAGAGGAGGCCCCTTAGGAACTTGCCAGTTCACCTCCTCCCAGGCCTTCCAGGGGTGTTCAAGCACAGCACAGCGGGGAGAAAGGCTGCCTCCGCCTTTCCCGGGAGGCGTGAATTCTCCTCGAGACTGGAACGAACTGGGGGGCAGGGGTGTCGGAGTTCTGGACCAATGACTTCTGAGGTTTTTCCCGTCAGAACTCTTGCCTTCGGTCGCCGCACGGAGGTGGCTCTACCCCCAAAGCTTGTCCTCCTGCCTCCTGTTCTCTGTCCCCCCTCCAGAGAACAGCTTGCAGGCCGTGTCCTTCCTCGGCGAGGCCTCCTGAGGACCCTGACCCCGCAGGGGAGAAGCGGTCCCGGTGCCCTTGAATATGTCACAGCGGGAGAGAAGCACCGGGCTCGACATTTCTCTTTGAAATGTGAAAACTAAATGTGGAAGCCAGGGAGGAATCAGGACTAGGAGAGAAAACAATGGGCTCCGTAGGTGAGGGCTTAACCTGGGCCTTGGATGAAGACAGGGAGGCTCTAGGGCAGGATTTCCCCCCTGAAAACCCACCCACGGGCGGTGAGAGGCCTGCCTGAGCCGCGAAGCCTTTTCCGGGGTCGTCCTGACGGCACAGCTCGGGGCTGCTGGTCTGCAGGGCCCGTACCTCAGTCCTAATCCTACTGATTCTCGGATGACCCCTCTGCAGCCCCCAGGCCCAGCCTCACGCTGCCGCCGAAGTGTCCTCCTCCTCCCCTGCCCCTGCCCTCTCAGCCCACCTGGGGAGCAGAGTTCGGCGGAGAGATGCTCAACTCTGGCCGCCACAGAGCGCTGAGCCTGAACCAGGAGGCCCAGAGGAGAACTTCCTGTGGGACCATCCCCTGTCAGCGGTCTGGGACCCAAGAACCCTCTTCTTCCCTCTCCCTCCCTCCACCCACGCGTCCAGCCCCGGTTCCAGCGCCAGCCTGTGTGAAGACCCCCAACCGCCCCTGCCCAAGCCTGTGTTGCTGCCTGAAGCCCTGGAGTGCCAGCCCCCTGTTCTAGGCTCACAGGGAGGCAGGGAGACTGGTGGTGGAGAGCCCAGAGCCCCCCAGAGTCATGTGAGCCTGGCTTCAAGGCCTGGCCCAGCCAATCACTCTACCACGTGGTTCTGGGAGAGTCCCGCCTGGGAGATGCCACTGGAGCCCTGCCCACACCCACTGGCACTCAGTGCGCCGGGTACATGGGCCACTTGCCCCTACGGGCACCTGCGTCTCCCCGAGGAGGGTCCTCCCTGGCACGGAGCAGGCCTGAACTAACAGGAACTTGACCGGGTGGGTAAATATACAAGTCACCTCGCCCCTGGGGTGAGACAAGGCCAAGGTGCGCTCCCGCGACCCCCCCGGAGGTCCTGATGGGACTGGGTCTCGGGTGCCTGCGGTACCTCCTCGTTAAGGCACCTGAGCTGGCGTCCTGTCCCTTCTAGACTTACTCTCCGTGCTCCCACCGCTGCCGCCTGGCACCACCTCCACGGCAAACCACTTCCCTCAAATCCTTGCCTCAAGGTCTGCTTCTGGGGGAACTCAACCCAAGTGCCATGTCCCATGTCAGCTTCGTCCTTGGTCACACGCAGACAGCGACCGCATCCTTGGAGGAGCATGGGATGCTGGGCTCGCAGGCTCAGAAAGGGTTGGCTGTTTCCCTGGGCTTATTCCTTCCCCCAGGGGCAGGGCGGCTTTCTGAGATGGCAGGCACCGACCCGCACGCGGGACTTAGCCAGACTCACACGGGGGGGTGGGACAGCGCCAGACCCTCCCCCCCGCCACACCCAGCAACCAGCCTCGCCGGTAACGAGGGGAGATGCAAAGCTGGGGGGGCCTCAGGGCACAGAGCAAACAACCGGGTTCAAACCTCGAGGTTTAGTTAACACGACGCTGGATCGAGATCTTAGGATGGATTTACTGTGCGTCTGAGAATGAATGCATTGAGTGACATCTGCACCCACGAGGGACCCACAGCTTCCGTGCCCTTCATCGCCTCTCTGTGAAATTTTCAATAGAATCCACTTAAACGGCACAGTTTGCTAGTTCACGATCACAGATGCTGAGTCAGACGACCCAGAGGAAAGCAGAGGACTCTTTTTTCCCCTTCCTTGGAGATGCTGAAAGGACCCGGCAGGGAAGCAGATTTTCCGTACTATCCTTTCCCTTCGGGACACGCCAGGGAAAGCCCACGGCACAGGTAACGAGGGGCATGGATTGATAGGAGAAGCCACCCCACATCCTCACTGAGCCCCAGGGCGTCTACAAAGGTACAGCAGGCAGACCTCAAATCTCAACCTCCGCACCATGACCCACGGAAGTCACTCGTGCCCACCGTGACTACCCCATCTCTCGACAGGGCAAGCCCTTTACAGTTTAAAGAAATCATTGATTCGAGCGGGTGAGTGGTGATTAAAATGTGTTCACCCAACAAACAGGTATTATTTTTATAATAAGAAAACCTGTTTGTAGAGAGGTGTTTGCATCCCAGATAGGAAATGGGAGAGACAAGCCAGGAACCTCCCCGACCTGGGTTTTAACATGGGCACTTTTTGAGCAGGATGGGTTCATGGCTGGGGTGGGGAGGGGTATGAATGTGTAGGGCAGGGCTTGGGGGCAGGGGGTGGAGTCCCTAGTTTCTCTCGGCTCCCTTCCGACGGCTGGGTAAGGAAACCACTTCACGCCTCCCCCTGGCGTGCGGGCCCCAGGCAAGGGAAAGTGAAAACAACGAGGGTAGGTAGCCCCAAGTTTGTCACCATCGCAGAAACTCGGAGATCCAGGGGTCCTTGGGGCCATTAACCATCCCGCGGTCATGCTTGGGGCCTGCACACCTGTCTTCTTGGATGCCTGCCCCTGCTCAACAGAGTTCCCATTCCCTTCACAGGAACCAGTATTTTTAGACCTCAAGCCAACCCTGTCTGACTGTACCGCTCTCTCATCTTAGGGGGGTGGTGGTTAGAGTTGGAGAGCTCAGTTCATTTCCTGAAGCACTTTGCGGACGTGAACTCGCCCATCTGCACAATGTGCTTAGGAAGATGCTGATGTGGCCGTGGCAGAGGCCCGGATCTCAGAGCAATTAGGAGGTCCGCCCCGGCTCGCGGGAGGGCTCGCGTCAGCATCGGGCGCAGCCTCTGGGGGGCCCCGATGCTCGGCCCAGGGGACCGGATGAGGCAAGCAGGCATCCAGCTCCGCATCCTTGTGCGATTCTCAGGGGCAGGCGGGCGCCCGCCAGACACTCGACACGGCAAAGACTGGACAGCCAAACACACGGAATCGCTCGCCCCCAGCCCCAAACTCAGGGTGAGGGGCACAGGCAACAAGACACAGACGCCATCTGGCTACTTCTCCAGGCGCCCTGGAGCCCCGCTGCCCCCCCACCCCCCCCGATGGGATGGCACCATCTTGAAATCTCACCGCTGCTGGTCCAGTAGGACTGCTCCCCGCTGCATGTCCTGTGTAAGCCCGGGGCTGGAGGAAACAGGCCAGCGGGCTCTTCCAAGATGCAAGACTGGGCCCAGCCGCCGGCAGGGCGATGGGAGAGGGGAGGAGCCCCAGAGACAGTCCTCCTGGTTGGCACGAGGGGTACTAGAAAGGGGAGTGGTCATCAGCAGACAGTGGGAGGGATGCAGAGGAGGGAGGGGAGGGGACGCCCCTGGCTCTTTCCTGCTTCATGTCGTTGCCATCTCTCACTTTGAATGGAATCATGCACGTTACAGAGTCTTCCCATAAGCCCGTCTCCATGAGTTGCAAAGTGATCTGGTTCTCTGGACGGCGAGCAATGCCTTGCGGCTACTGCCGGTGTCCTCGCCTGACGGCTAAGGTTTTCCTTACCCCAACCCCGCCAAGAGTTACGAAACCGGAGCAACAGAGGCGGGGAAGATGCCAGCACTCTGCTTTCCGTGAAGTTTTGCTAAAAGCAGACTCTGAACCAATCTAACGAGGCGACCAATCAAACGGAACCCCTCACAGTTCATTCGCCACCGGCCTACTCACCGATGTCGGTTTCCTTGTGGTTCTTGATGTACTCAGCCAGCTCGAAGTTACCAGCTATGATCGCCACCTGCAAGAGAGAGAATCACGTTAAAGCGCCGAGTGCAGGACACTCTTCCACATCCTGACGGCCTGACAGCAGAATGAGCCCAAACAGAACTTCCTTTTTGAAAAACAAGAGATACTCCCTTTTTTCCGGTTTATTGAGATACCGTTGATACCCAGCACTAAGTTGAAGGTGTACGGCATAATGACTTGACTTAACATAGTTTGCGAAATGATGACCACATTAAGTTTAGTTCAGGTCCATCACCTCATATGGTTCCAAAAATTTTTTTTCTTTGTGATGAGAACATGGGGGATCTACTGTCTTAGCAACCTTCACGTGTACCACACAGCAGCATTACCTGTAACCATCGTGCTGAATGTGACATCCCCAGGCTAATTTATCTTGTAACTGGAAGTCCAACTTTGGACCACCTTCACCCACTTCCCCCACCCCCTGCCTCTGGGAACCACAGATTTGATACCTTTTTCTATGAGTTTGGTTTAGATTCCACTCGAAGTGAGATCATAGAGTATTTGTCTTTCTCTGTCTGATTTCAGACAGCATAGTGCCCTCAAGGCCCATCCATGGTGTGGACCAATCGTAACTGCTAAAATGGCAGCTACAACACCCATCGGTCCCACGCAGAGGCACAACTTCCCACTTTGCCCCTCTCTAGGCCCCTGGGCGTTCTTCGACAGCGAGGCCGTCATTCTGTGAGAATCTACGTGAGACAGTCCTCGGCCCAGGAGGCCACAGCGGGGGCAGTTCAAGGGGCTGAGCCTGGAAACTCCCATGGACCACGTCCTGCGTTCCCACCAAGCCCAACTGGTCCCTACACCCTCCCCTGGGGGGGAATCTATTCCTCTGATTGGTCCCCATAACTGGAGGGAGGGGGAAATCTCGAAAAAGCATTCAAAGCTGTTCACTGGTTTTCACTCAAGCAGAAAAAAACTCCACCCATGCACCTGTGCATGGCAACGAAACCAGCACCTACAGGAAACGGTCCAACTTGAGCCCTACAGATGCACTGACTAAAGTAAAGAGGCCACGTGGTCCCTGATGCACTGTGGCAGCCAGACAGGCGAAGCCAAAGTCCCCTGGAGTGGCCTGGGGCTCCTGGGGAGACCTGAACCAGAGCCCCCATGGGCAGGGCTCTCTGTGCCCCAGACGGGGAGACCTGGTGGGCCCGGGGGCAGCCGTCTCCACCCTCAAATGAATCGGGCGTTCAGATGCCAGCCTGCAGACACACACATGGACCGTCAGTCAATTTTCAGTGATGATGTGGGTGGGCCTTCCCCAGTCCTCTGGAGGCCTTCAGAGCACAAACTGAGATTTCCTAGAGGAGAAATTCTGCCTCAATTTGTAGCACCAGCTCCTGCCTGCGTTCCCAGCCTGCCCTTCCGACTGCAGACCTGCCGGCTCCCACAGTCCTGGGAGCCAACTCCTTACAAGCAACCTCTTAAATATATATATACATATATATATATCTCCATCCTGCCAGCTCTGTTTCCCTGGAGAACCCTGATTGATACAGCTTCACATGGGGGCCGGGGGCTGCGGCGCTACGGAGACCCAGGGACCCCAGGCTCCTGTCCTTGGAAGTGACATTGATTTCAACTCTTGGGCCCCACCCAATGCTAGGTGTCCTCCAAGGATGCCACCGACAGGAGCAGCCCGTAGCCAAATCCAGCCCCCTCCCCGGCCTGCTAATGGCAGGGGAGCCGTGGAAGCCCCTGTCCACACCAGCCGGGGGCCGTGGGGATGGAAAGCAAAGGCCATTTCAGGGGCAGGGTTAGAACCATCTGGTGAAAGGCGCTTCACCAGCCTCCTGCACGCTGACCACCCAGCGGGGACCCAGGCTTCAGACCACGGATCCTTGAAACACGACAGGGACAGAGGTGAGGAACCCGGGCAGGAGGTCCTCACAGGCCCTGAGAAGCCAGTGACCTAGTATGCTGACATTTATGATGTGAACGTAAAAGGGTGGCTCTGCAGGGTCACACGTAACATGTGACCCAATGTCATTTAGGTGACAAATGGTCAGAATCATTCCTGGTCAGAATTCCCTGGCGGTCCAGTGGGTAGGACTCCACGCTTCCACTGGGGGGGGCCCAGGTTCAATCCCTGGTCAGGAACTAGGATCCCGCAAGCCACGTGGCGTGGCCAAAAAAAAGGAAAAAAAAAAAAAAAAAAAGAAAAAAATTATTTGTTGTCTTCCAGCCAAACCCTCAAAGGTAAAGCTCGCTCCCACCCGTCGGGATGGCTACTATCAAAAGACAGAAAACAACAAGTGTTGGCAAGGATGTGGAGAAACTGGAAGGCCTGTGTATTGCTGGTGGGGATGCAAAATGGTACAGCTGTGGTGGAAAAGAGCATTCAGGTTCCTCAAAAAAATTCCACATATGGGATTTCCCTGGTGGTCCAGTGGCTAAGACTCCACACTCCCAATGCAGGGGCCCTGGGTTCGCTCCCTGGTCAGGGAACTAGATCCCACCCACATGCCGCAACTAAAAGATCCCGCATGCCACAGCGAAGATCCTGTGTGCTGCGACTAAGACCCGGCGCAGCCAAATGAGTAAGTAAGTAAATAAATAAATATTTTTTTTAAATTCCACATAGAACTACTACATGATCCAGCCGTTCCACTTCTGGGGATGCACCCAAAGGATCTGAAAGCACAGGGGGCCTAGACATTTGGCCAAAAATTATTCTGGGTGTTTTGGGGAGGGTGTTTCTGGATGAGATTAACATCTGACTCAGTAGACTGAGTAAAGCAGATTGCCCTCCATAGTGTGGGTGGGCCTCATCTAATCAGTTGACGACCTGACTAGAACAAAAAGGCTGAGTAAGAGGGAACTCCTGCTGCCTGATTGTGAGCTGGGACATCTCTCTTTTCCAGCCTTCAGACTCTGAAAAGCGTCAACTTTTCTTGGGTCTTGAGCCTGCTGGCTTTTGGATTGAAACTTACACCATCGGCTCTCTGGGCTTCCAGCTCACCATGACCTCAGATCTTGGGCTTCTCAGCCTCTGTAATAAATCTCTTTGTGTGTGTGTGTGTGTATTGTGCAAGTGGGGCACTGCTGTAACAAATAACTAAAGATGTGGAAGCAGCTTTCGAAGTGGGTTGATCCTGGGAGAGTTTTGAGGTGCATGGTAGGAATATAGATGTTAAAGGTTATTCTGATCAGATCTCAGCTGGAAATGAGGAACTTGTTACTGGAAACTGGAAGAGAGGTGATCCTTGTTATCGAGTGGCCAAGAGCTTGGCCGACTTGTGTCCTGGGGTTTTGCAGGGGGCACACCTTGTGAGGGCTGCTGATGGTAAAATGCAAAAAGACAGATGAACTGGAGAAGGAATTGTTTAGCAAGAAGGAACTGGAATTTGAAGATTTGGAAAATCCTCAGCCTGTCCGTGGTGCAGGAAATGAGAAAGCAGGTTCTGAAGAGAACGCTGAGGGTGTGGCTGGACCATCACGTGATAACGAGTTTGCAGAATTTACGCGCATAGGTACTGCCAGTTTACACAGAAGGGGGTAGAGTCAGGTGAAGGGAGGGGAGGCTGTCAGACTTCTAGAGTTTGACAAGATGGCACGATAGAGCCACTCAACTGCAAATATGTGCTATTCTTCAAAAAGAGGGGAAAATGACCCCAGAAGTGAGTCAGAGAACATCAGGACCACTGCCTTGGTTTCAACAGGTCAGAGAGCCTTTGCCAGAAGCCTTGGGGGTAGCACCACACTGCCGCACTGTGTGGGTGACACTGCCACCCCGACGGGCCTAGGGGACAGAATGCCAAACCAAAGAGGAGAGTTCTACATCTTAAGGTCGGATCAATTCACCCCAATAGGTTTGGGACTTGCTTGGGACCTGTTGCTCCTTCCTACTTCCTGACTTTTCCCTTTTGGAACGGGAATGTCTACCCTATGTTTGACCCAATGTCATGTTTTAGAAGCACATAGCTTGTCTGGTTTCACAGGTTCACAGCTGGAGAGGAACTGGCCTCAGGATGACTCGTACCTGAAGTTTCACCCACACCTGACTTAGATGATATTTACATGAGACTTGGACTTGAGAGTTTGGGGGTGGTGCTGAAACAAATGAAGATTCTGGGGGCTGTTGAGGTGGAAGAATGTATTTTACATGTGAGAAGGACATGAATTTGGGGGCCAGGGTGTGGAATGCTACGGACTGGATGTTTGTGTCCCCTCAAATTCATATTTTGAGGCCCTAACTCCCCAAGTGACAGTATTAGGAGGTAGGGTCTTCAGGAGGGGATGAGATTAGATAAGGTTATGAGGGTGGGGCCCCCAGGATGGGTTAGCGCCCTTATAAGAAGACACACCAGAGAGCTTGCTCTCTCTGCCACGTGAGAACAAACCACGAAGGTGGCCGTCTGCCAGCCAGGAAGACAGCTCTCACCAGAACCTGACCACGCTGGCACCCTGATCTCGGACTTCCAGCCTCCAGAGCTGTGAGAAATAAATTCCTGTTGTTTAAACCACCCAGCGCATGGTATTTTGTCATAGCAGCCTGAGCACATTAAGACAGAGGGGACTCAAACAAATATTTGCACACCCGTGTTCATAGCAGCATTAGTCACAATAATCAGAAGGTAGAAGCAACCCAAGTGTCCACTGATGGATGAACGGATACATAAAATGTGGTATATACATAGAATAGAATATTATTCAGCCTTAAAAAGAAATGAAATTATGACACAGGCTACAACATGGATGAGCCTTGCAGACATTATACTAAGTGAAATAAGCCAGATGCAAAAGGACAAATCCTGTGTGATTTCACTCACATGAGGTCCCTGGGGGAGTCAGATTCATGGAGACAGAAAGTAGACGGTAGGGGTCCGGGGCTGGGGGGTTGTTGTTTAATGGGGAGAGAGTTTCAGTTTTGCCAGATGTAAAGAGTTCTGGAGAGGGACGGTGGTGATGGTTGCAATGTACTTAATGCCGCTGAACTGTACCGTTAAAAATGGTTAAGGCAGTAAAATTAGTGTTATACGTATTTTACCGCAATTAAAAAAAAAGGTAAAAGTCCACCTGTGTGGACCAGAAGGTGAGAAGGTCAAATACGAGAACACGGACCCACCCTGAACAGTCAGGCAGGTGTTAGGAGAGACACTGGGACTTTGGAACAGCCATCCCTCCACAGGCAGGGGTGGGGGCTGGGGGGTGGGCGGGGATGACCCAGCCCTAAGGAGGATGAGGGAGGAGGGGTCTGGGACAGCGCACAGCTGAGCAGGGAGAACCTATCTAGTTAGCAGGATGGTCCCGGGCATATGGACCTCTCTGTGGCTACTCGCCTCCGCGTAATCTTGTCCAGACTCCCGAGCTGTTGCTTCTGCTGGAAGTGAAGGTAAGCAGGCAGGCACCTTCAATCAGAGAGACAGACACCGAGATGCCCTCCTCTCTAAGGGAGACGCCGCTCCCCACGGCTCACCTATTCCTACAGGCTGGCCCCAGCCGAAGCCTGACGTGAAGCTGGCAAGACAGACAGGTGCCGTAGAGGAGAGGGGCTCTGGCCTCAGGCTGCCTGGCTGCAAATCCCACACCTGTACTAGGTGACATCAGGCATGACGCTTAATCCACGGGCCTCGGTTTTCTCAGCTTTAAAATGGGTTTGAGGGACTTCCCTGGTGGTCCAGTGGCTCCCAAGGCAGGGGGCCCAGGTTCGATCCCTGGTCAGGGAACTAGATCCCACACGCATGCCGCAGCTAATAGTTTGCATGCCACAACTAAAGATCCCATATGCCACAACGAAGATCCCACACATGGCAACAAAGATCCGCAACTAAGACCCGGTGCAGCCAAATTAATAAACAAATATTTTTTTTTTAAATGGGTTTGGTGTGGGGATTCGATGAGAATACCTTTACGTATGTAAAGGTTTAGAGCAAAGCCTGGCACACGGTAAGTCCTAAAAAAGTCTGCTGTTACTATTGTTGTTCACATGATTATTACTGACTATTTGTCTGTAAGCAGCAGAGAGCTCATTGTAAAGGTCCCCTAAGGCCCACGATAAACACACCATCAGGAACATCCAAGTGCACACCGCACAGCTGCAATGCAATGCACACCCCGGAGAGATGCTGAAAATAACCTAAAAATGGACCCGCAACCAGCAATTCCGAGCTTATGCTTCCAAAGAAAAGCTTTAAGGGCTGCAAACTGAGTTACCGCAGCATGGAAGCCACATGCGCTCTTCTGGCCGAAAGAACCGAGTCCACGAGGCAAGTGAGAACAATGCAAGCTTGTATTTGCGGTAATTGGCTGACTGTTTCTCCCTTGATGTTTTCAAGGCCAGGAAAGTCCTCTCTTGCAGGAAGCAGCCGCCTGCCTGTTCTGCTGCCCGCCCCATGCTTGGGCATCCCACTAAGCGTTATGATGGGAGGATGGAGAGCGGGCTGGGTTTGATGGAGGCGTCTCCGTTCCAACCAGCAAGCGTCTGGCTGCTGGTCTGATGCGTAAAGAAGGCAGAAGGTTGGGGTCTGTTTTCTTTGGTTCCAGGCATACGATATCAATAATAATAATAAAATCAAGTTATACCAAGCACTTAGGTAGACACACTGTTTGTTCTAAGGGCTTGACATGGATAGAGCCTCTTTGATCCTAACAACTCTGTGAAGTGGGCATCGTTATCTCTACTTGACATGTGATGAAACTGAGGCACAGAGAGGTTAAGTAACTTGCCTGACATCACACAGTAGTCAGTGCTGAAGCCAAGATATTATTAATAACTCAAGACATGCAGGGCCAGAATCTTGATCTAATTTTCAAGGCACAGAATGATGTCTATAAATAATTTTGATTTTCACGACATGGCATTTTTAAAAAAGTTAACTTGTAACAGAATCGCAGTTCAGACGCCTTACTAGAAAAACAGCAGCACAAGGAAAAATATGACAGATTGTTCTCGAGGGCTTACGACAAGGCACGTTCAGCATGCTGAGTCGGTTGAGTGACCACAGAATTCTCTGTTGTGAAAAGTGCAGGTAAATGCACTTTCTATAAGGATGGACGCTGCCATTTACAGGTTCTTCAGGACCTGAAAGTGAGAACTGAGCCCTTCCCGGCTCACCTGTCCTCCTCCCCCAGCTCCACACCCCCTCCCTTAACTCAACTTTCCTTCTCCCGTCTTGCTCTCAACACCATCTCAGCAACACGTGCCAAAGCCAGGCGTTTGGGCATGGCCATAAGGAAAGGCAGGTGTCCAACTCGAGGGGAAATGTCTGGAAACCCAGGACAGCAAGGACTCCCTTTTGGACTCAGAGGCTCCACCTGTCCCCTCCTTTCTTCACCCATCGCCAGGCTTCAGGGGTGGACGCAGGGAGGGTGCTGGCGGGGGTACCAGGAGGAGGCACTCCTGGTCGGAGCAGTGAACGCGCCCCATCGGTCCGCACCGCAGGCAGGATGGATGCGGTAGAGGGGGGGAAGGGCAGAGGCTGGCGGGGGGACAGACTGGCGGGTCCTGTGAAGGATTCAGAAGGGAAAGGCTAAGGGAGCCGGGGCTTCTGCAGAGAAGAGGGAAAGAGAAACCCGCGGAACGGGGAGGCGGCGGGGAGAAACCATAGGATGTGAGGGCAGCCACAGGAAGAGCAACTCACCAGGGGTCTCCAGGGGCCGGGCAGTGGGTGGGGGAGGACCCAGATGGCAGGTGGCCAGTTCTGTGGTCCACACCGGGCACTTGCCGAGGCCTCCAGGGAAGACGCGTGGAGCCCCTCTTGTCCCCTCCTCTCTGCAGAAGTGGGGCTGCGCTTCCCCGCCTAACACAGCCGCCTCAGGGCGAGGCTTTCACGCTTGTGGGTCCCCATAATTCTTGTCCCGAGACAGAGTCAGCACCTGAACATGGCTCATTTTATAAAGCCTCAGATGTTGCCTTGTTACTGACACGATGCATTTCAGGTGTTACAATGGTCCGGGCAGCATCGACGGTTACAGTTTCAAAGGATGCGGGGATGCGCCATGAAGTCATGACCCTTTGCCAAGGCTGACGAGGTCCCTTCCGAGAGACCAACGGAGTGTGGAGAACGAGGTCAGATCGAACCCTCTGCCCGATGCCCCCAGGGGCTCTGCCTTGGTGACCAGGCTGTGGGGAGTCTTGAGGATGCAGGAAGGTTGGCAAGGGCAACCCACATCTTCTCCCCAACAGCAGCACGCGGTGGGCAGGGAAAGGTGTCCCAGACGCCTTTCCACCTGGCAGGGCAACCCACCCCGCAGCAAAACCCCCTCCGCAAGCTTGCTCCCTCCTCCTCCTGGACTTGAATGGCCAAGGGCAAGGGCAGGGCTTTCGATCTGTTTCTGTAACTCAGAAATTGACACCTCAAATTGACTTGATTTCAACCCTTTTTTTTTTTTTTTTTACAAAATTTGGTCCTTGAAGAATGTTCTCAAAATCCATATATGACGGGGCTTCCCTGGTGGCGCAGTGGTTGAGAATCTGCCTGCCAATGCAGGGGACATGGGTTCGAGCCCTGGTCTGGGAAGATCCCACATGCTGCGGAGCAACTAGGCCCGTGAGCCACAACTACTGAGCCTGTGCGTCTGGAGGCTGTGCTCCGCAACAAGAGAGGCCGCGACAGTGAGAGGCCCGCGCACCGCGATGAAGAGTGGCCCGCGCTCGCTGCAACTAGAGAAAGCCCTCGCACAGAAACGAAGACCCAACACAGCCAAATATAAATAAATAAATAAATAAATTTATATAAAATAAAATCCATATATGACAACACAGCTCACGAGGAATTACGCTTGTAGAAAGATGAGGTTTGGGGACCCCACCTGGCATCACAGGAGGTACCACAGCAGAGCAGGACCCAGCATCACGGGGAAGACAGCAGTTGGGGCTGCCTCGTTCACGAGAGGCTGGGCCCGGGCTCCAGGCTCCTTTGTGACCAGCATCTCGACACCTCAGGTCCTGGGCGTTTCTCTTCACCCCACCAGCGGCCGCCTGCCCACACCCCAGTGCTCCAACAGAGCCTGGAGGAAAGGCACAGGGATGATGTCCTTCCAGAACCCCGAGCTCTGCCCCATCCTCATTCCCATGTCTAGCCTCTGTGCAAGTAGAGGGGGCCCGGCACAGAGGAAGTGCCCCAAATTCCCAGTGAGCCCCTCACTTCTGGCGTTTATTTCAACCCTCTAATCTACATCTGAAAGAGGCAGATTCTCCCATCCACCCAGTCTCTGCAGCCCCCCCAGCAGCGATGCTTGTGGATTTCCTGTGGGCAGACACTGGGCCAAGGTGACTGTCCCCTGCAGACTCAGGGACACACTCAGTGAGTAAGCGGAGGAAAGGTTCAGGGTGCAGCCATCCTGGGTGCCTGAAAATGGTCCAGGTCTCGGGCCAACGGGCCATGCTGCATGCACACGGGGGCCTGGGCAGGTCAGGGCTGTGTGTGGTGCAGCAGGGGGTGCTCTCTGCTCAGGGTCCCACAGGTGGTGTGAGGTGCCACCCCCGAACTGCACTGGGAACCTGCCTGTCGTCCCTCCCCAGGTCAACAAAGGAAGCTGACCCTGCACACCTACTATGTGCCAGGCTTTGTGTCAGACACTGGGGGCCCGGGTGAAACCCCAGTCCTACCCTCAAGGTTGTCCCACAACCAGATGGCTGGAATCCCACACTGTCTCCTAACATGCTGCGCCCCCCATGGGGCTTAAGGACGACCATGGGGAAATGTAAGGAACAGAACGGGCAGTCAGGCTCACATGGCTGAGGGGGTTCCGTACAGCACCCAGAGCAAGGACAGACCCAGGGGAAGATTTGATGGAGGAAAATTAACTCGACAGGCAGGTAGGGGAGGAGAGTGCAAGGCGGTCTGTCCTCGCTCAGACTTTCTGCTGATCTATTTCTACCCCTCCTGTATCAGGCAGCCCCCTCCACAGAGTTTCCTGGAAGACTCCAGCACCATGTCAGAACACCCTCTGTGGGCTCAAGTCACCCATCCATCCATCCATCTATCCTTTCATCCATCCATCCATCCACCCACCCACCTGGTCAACCACCCTCCCGTCACCTACTCATCCATCCACTCTACCATCCATCCAATTATCCACTCATCCTGCCATCCTTACATCCACCCACACACCTATCCAACCACACATTCACCCTCCCACCCAATCACCTACTCACTCACCCACCCAGGCACCCGCCCATACAACCATCCCTCCACCCATCCAATCGCCCACCCACCCAATCATCTACTCATGCACTCTCCCAGCTACCCAGCCACCCATCCACACACCCAAACACCTACCAACATACCCACCCACCCAGCCACCATAATCTAAGCATCGCCATTGGCCATGCCCTATGCCACGTAGCACTTAATCTGGTCTCTTTTAAAGCTCTCCTTGGTTTGCGTGAGTTTGCATTGCACGTGAGGAAATGACCCTATCTGAGCCCAGGTGTCAAGTGGACTTGCATCCTTTTCCACCTGTCACCTGGTCCAGTGCTGAGCTCCAAGTAGATGCCTTCCTGCGAGGGCTGGAGGAGGGGCGGTGCACACGGACCCTGGCACCTGAGGGTCAGTAAATCTTCCAGGGAGCTGGGCTGCCCCATTTGGACATTCCGCTCGGTCTCCTGGCTCTGGTGGTGGACGGTCAATGCCCTGGAGATGCTACGGCCCTGCTGTGGTGCCCACGGTGGGCCCCGCAGCACCCCTCTGGGCTGGCACTGGAGTTGGAATCAGGGTGAGGGAGAAGCTGCCTCTGTTCTCGTCACTGGCGAAGCCGTCATCTCCTGGGATCTGCAGCCAGAATGCGGAGGAAACCCACTCTCCTGCCCCGAAGGAAGCATCCTCCTCTCCCCAAAGCCAAATGTGCCTCCCAACACAGAGCTATTCATAGGCGGCTCTGAGCTCCTGACACGTCCTCGCCAAAACTGGAAAACAGCTCCACACAAAGACAACGACGGAAACCCAGGCTCGGCCCGTCCCCTTCTTTGGTTTTCCTTCCAGATGACACCATGTCCCCTACTTGAGACTCCAGTGGTGAATCAGGAAGTGACTGACACCCGAAGACCCGGGAGCCTGGGAAGGTATCTCACCCCTGAGCATCCTTCAGGCATGTGGGGAGGGGACCAGGCCCCAGGCTCAGGGGGGTCAGAGGTCATGGACTCCACCAGACAAACGCCAAGGGAGTCTCCGCCGCCTCTAGGCTGGGCTGCGGACCAGGGAGGCCGTGGGCAATTCTGCAGGTTCCAGACAGATCCCCTGTGGAGCCGGGAGCCTTTGCAAACTGACGTGCTACCTGGAGGCTCAGGGACTCCACACCAACCTCAGCGGGGCTGCCTGGAGAGCGCCCCACTCGGCAGTGGAGGCAATCGGCATCCGTACCACCGCAAGTTCCGGCTCCAGGGGCTTCCGGCACTGAGCCAGACGAAGCAGCCAGGGCTGCGAGGCTGCCGTATGGGCAGTGCCATGCTGGGTGACCCACCTGCCTCCCCAGGTTAAAGGGGGACCCTGAGCATTCCTGGGACACCCATCCAGGCGAGGCCTCTCCTTTGTTGGAACCCCAAGGCTGGGGGTGAAATGGCCTCCTTGTCCCCTGGCCCAGGAGTGAAGGGGACACCCTGGGCGGTGGTCAGCCTTCACTTGGGCAGTGTGGTGCTCTGGTCACGGCCACAGACTCCCCGGCGCGGATCCCTCTAGCACGGACACCACAGACAAGCTACCTCACCTCCTCTGTAACTGGGGATAATTCCAAGTCTAACCCTTCTATGATGCTTGGAGGATTAAAATTGTTCATACTGATCAATGGCTCACAACAGAGCCTGAAGTTCCACAAAGAAAGCTCCAGGCCCAGGTGGCTTCTTAGATGAGTTTTCCCAAACACATAAGGAGGAACTAACACACCCATCTCACCCAAATTCCTCCAGAGAATAAAGAGGGAGAACGTCCCCAACTCCATGGACGAGGCCAACATGATCTCAGTACCAGGGCTCCGCAAGGGCAAGAGTCACCTCTCCCACAGATGCAGGAATCCCAGACAAATAGGAGCAAATCAAATGCAGAGGTTTGTGTATGAAGGAGAAGACATCACCATTATGTAGACTTATGACAGGAATAAAACAGCAATCAGCATAATTCATCACATTAACAGAAAAAAGGGAAAATCAGTAGGATCATCTTGATGGTTGCAGCAACTGTTATCAATTTTCGTAAGTACTTTACCAGAAAGCATTTGATGAAACTTAATACTGATTCATGATAAAATTTAATAGACCGGGAATAAAAGAGAACATAATCTGCTAGCGCATCAGTGAAATATCTCACTGCCTAAGAAGCCTCCACGAAGCAAAGCGGGGCACGGCTCCGAGGACCATCGACGTGGGCTCCCCATGCCTTGAGTGGGGGTCCAGCTGGGCTGGTGGGTCCGATGACCTCACCGCGTGTCTTGGCATTGACCGAGGCTCACGTGTTTGCTTCCACCAGGCCTCCTGGCCTCAGCAGACCCAACTCCCTTACACGGTGGCCTCAGAACAGCGTTCCACCTGGGCAAAATCTAAAGCTGCAAAGCCTCCAGAGGGTAGGCTCTGGAACCCCACTCTGCAGCACCACTTCTGGAATATTCTACTGGTCAAAGCACACGACCAGAGTCAAGGCACGAGGGGAAATACACTCCACCTCTTTGGGGAGGGGCTGCAAGTCACCGTGGCCACGCTTCTCAATCTCCTACAATTCCACTCTGCACTGCCTGGTGACCACAGCCTGGGCACATTCACCGGTCCGCATGGTGGGGGGTCTCGTCTGTCCCTTTGCACCTGAAACCAGGCGGAAGCCTCAAAGTTCACGCAGCCATTCAGAATTTGTCTCCGGACTCCAGAGCCTACGCTCCTAAGTGCTGCACATGGTGCTGTCAGGTTAAAGCTGTTTCAGAGCAGGACACTGGCCTCTGTCATTTGCCTCCCAGGGAGGCTGGGGCTCAGCACCAGAATTCCTCCCTGCTCACACGGAGACGCTGAACCCGCGGTGGGTGCTGAGAATTCATATTTATGGAGAAAACCTCTCTTCAATGTTCGGAAGTTTCTGACCCGATCAACACGTGAGGTCAGACTCGATCTAGCTGGTCTACTTCCAGCTGTGGCAACACCAACCAGGGAGAAACCTCCCAGGCCCCGGGAAGGGGACCGCGACCCCCAACCCCTCTGCTGCAGAACAGACCCTCTGCACGGTATTATACAGTCCTCAGTGGTATAAAATATTCATGACAGTCAAGGGAAAAGCAGCCATAAGAGAGGCATAAAAGTCTACCACATGCATGAAAGAATGAGAAATGATTCCTTCCTATGGACCCAAAGTATAGTCCCTCTCCCAGATGGATTTGCCAATAAAATGCAAATTTCTCCTTTGAAATAGCAATGGCTTTGAAGGACACCGTTTGCTCCCAGGAATCTTGATAAAAAGCAAACAGTTCTTCGTCATATGCAAAAAAAAAAACTGCCTTCGTGAGGGCAGCTCCCGTTGGGACCAACAGGTTGGAGAGGCAGGAACCCAGGGGGGACATAGGACTTTTCTACTTGCCCCCTCAGTCCCCCTGACTCACAGGGCAGAATGAATGAAACCACTGTGTGGTGAGGATCTGAGATTTCGGGGATTACAGACGTTCCTAGGTTGGCTTCTACCATGCTGTAATAAAGAAGACTACAGTGATCAAACTAATAGCAACGAAGACGGCTCACGCTGACTCAACACGCATGCTCACCCGAGCACCTAAATGCAGTTATCTGATTTAATCCTCACGCCTGGGAAGGAGAGCCACTGTGACTCGTTTCCAGATGAGGGAACAGGCTTTAAGAGCTCTAGGAAGTTAGGTGTGTACCTTTCATACAGGTAGACCTTGTTGTCTGATCACAAAGCCTGGGGCTATAATCCCGTCCTACATACATGGCCTCGCATGGCTCTCACCCCAGAAAATTCTCCTGCACCTGGGCTTAGGCAAGGACCCCTTGCCTGAAAAGAGGTCCGGGAGAGATTAATAATGAGATCTGATTCAGAAGCAGAAATTCAGCACCATTTTCTGCAGGTCAGCAACCAAAGAAAGGAGTAACAGTTGAGGTCACCAGACACCCGTTAGTGAATCAGCTTAGGCCGCCCTAGTAAGTCCCACAGCCTGGGAGGCTCAAACCACAGACATTCACTGTCTCCAGTCCAGGAGGCTGGAATTTGAGATCCAGGTATGGGCAGGACTGGTTCCTCCTGAGGCCTCTTGCCTCGGTGTGTAGACGGCCGTCTCCTCCCTGTGTCCTCATGGGGTCGTCCCTCTGTGTGTATCTGTGTCCTGGTCTCTTCTTCTTATAAGGACACCAGTCCTATGGGATTAGGGCCCCACCCTTGTGACCTCATTTCACCTTAATCACCTCTTTAAAGACCCCTCTGCAAACATAGCCTCATTCTGAGGTCCTGGGGGTTAGGACTCCAACATAGGGATTTGGGGACACAATTCAGCCAATAAGACCTTGCTTGCTTAGCACAAGAGTACAGAGAATCTCTTTATCTTCCTCCCAGACACGTATGTTCCCCCGGCAAAGACCCGGATCAGACATGATGGGGGCACACGATGGCTTGAGAATCCCCTCAACGTGGTCGGTTTTTAGGGTGCATGCGGTGGGGCTGGGGCTACTGTCACGATGGAAACGCAGGAGCAGAAATTGCTTCCTCTGTCTTATCTTTACACAGAGCCTTTATCCCCTCCACCCTCAAGGTTTCCTTAGGAAAAATTTCAAACACACCTAAGAAGTTGAAGGAATACAGCAATGAAAATCAATACACCATATAATACAGCTAGGTTACACAATGGTTTCCATGTTGCTTGGTGTGGCATGTATACATGCACCTGTGTGCACAATCAGTTTTTGGCTAAAGCATCGTGACGCTTTTCCTTCTAAATTATCGCAGTATCTGCAGAGATGAAAGACATTCTCTTACACGTATTGTCACAAATGGAAGATCAGCCTTCATTTCCAAACATCCTCTCATAACCACTCCATATGTAGAGTTCTCCAAGGGCCTCTTTCCCCGCAATTTTTAAATTGTTTTCATTTAGGTCAAAGTACCTACATCGAAATGCAAAGAAGGTACGTGTACAATTTGATGAACATATGTAACCCACGTAACCATCACTTCCATCAAGAAATAGAGCATTTCTGGATGGACCTAGAGACGACCATATTGAGTGAAGTTAAGTCAGACAGAGAAAGACAAATATCAGATGATATTACCTATACGTGGAATCTAAAAACAATGATACGAATGAACTTATTTACAAAACAGAAAGAGACTCACAGACTTGGAAAACAAACTTATGGCTACCAAATGGGAAAGGTGGGGAGGATAAATTAGGAGTTTGGGATTAACAGATACACACTACTATATATAAAACAGATAGCCAACAAGGACCTACTGTATAGCACAGGGAATTCTACTCAATATTCTGTAATAGACTATATGGGTAAAGAATCTGAAAAAGAACAGATACATGTATATGTATAACTGCATCACTTTGCTATACACCTGAAACGAACACAACATTGTAAATCAACTATAGTCCAATATAAAATAAAAAAGTTAAATTAAAAAAAGAAATAGAGCATTTCCATCACCCACTTCTAGTCAATTTTCTCCCTCTCCCTCGCCAACTGAGACAACAGGTGACCTCACATGGCTTATGTCCGTGTGTTGAATGCCACACGCATGAAATCATAGGTTACATACTCCTTGTGCCTGGTTTCCTGTGCTTAGCATCGCGTTTACAAGCATCACTCATCCTGTTGGGTATCGTAGCTTTGGTTCTCTTGTTCATAACCTCCCTAGGGGTGCGATGGCTGGTGACGGGGTGGTGCAGCTCTAACTTTACAAGAAACTGCCTTCCTTCCAAGATGGGGCTGCTGTTCTGTGTCCCCACCAGCAACACCTGAGAGCTCTAGTTACCCCACATTCTCACCCACATTTGGTGTTGCCCACCTTTTTCATTTTGGCTATTTTGGCACTTATAAGTTATATTTTTAAGATATTTATCTCCCCCTCCCCTTTTTTTTAAACTTCATCACTGCTACCTTTAAAATAAAATGAACTCATATGGTATTTGTCCTTCTCTTTCTGACTTACTTCACTCTTAGTAAGATAATCTCTAGTTGTATCCATGTTGCTGCAAATGGCATTATTTCGTTCTTTTTTATGGCTGAGGAGTAAATATGGCACAAATGAACCTATCTACAAAGTAGAAACAGACTTGCAGACTTAGAGAACGGACCTGTGGTTGCCAAGGGGGAGGGGGGAGGGGGGAGGGGGTTGGGGAGGGAAGGACTGGGAGTTTGGGGTTAGCAGATGTGAACTATTATATGTAGGATGGATAAGCAACAAGGTCTTACTGTGGAGCACAGGGAACCATATTCCATACCCTGTGATAAACCATGATGAAGAAGCATATAAAAAAAGAATGTCTCTATGTGTATAACTGAGTCACTTTGCTATACAGCAGAGAATGGCACAACACTATAAATCAACTCTACTTCAGTAAAAAATATATATATAAATAGAATTAAAATAAAATAAAATGAACTTTCCATTTTCCCCAAAGTTTGAAAACATGATGATTCCAAGACTCAGACCAAGAACTGAAAATCTCAACCTCACTGAAGCCACTGCTAACACAACGACTGCACCTGCAGCTTCCACAGGGCCAAGGAGTGTGAGGAAAGAACAGCCACCGCTCTTTCCCCAGAAACATCATTTCTCACCCCAAAATAACAAGAGTGAGGATGGCGGTAGCAGGGATCAGTTTCTGAAGGCTGTGCTAATACTTCCAAGTTGACCTTACACACACAAAGAATATTTTACTTTATTCAGTGATGTGAAGCAAGTTGAACCAATTAAACCATATAAGCTAAAATCGTGCTTGTGTGGTAATACAAGGCTGTAAAAAAAAAAAAAGAGGGAGCTAGTTTGGTCTTTAGGAGGAATTTTACTTGCTCCCCTTCTACTAGAAACCAAATAAACAATTTCACTTAAATAACTGTCACGTGGCACATGGGGGAAAGATTTCTGAGATGTGAACCAACGTTTTCCCATCAAAACCCAAAGCTCTTTGGGGGCATCTGCCCTGTGTCTTTCAGCTCTGCTCCCCAGCTGCTGTGGTCTCATTAGAGATCTTTAAGGCAAGTTGCAGGTTCAGTCCACTGTCTCCCCCACTTCTCTAGCAAAGAAATGGAAAAGGAAATAAAACTCTCTCTCCTTGTCCTCCTCTTCCTCTCGTTCCAACTCCTCCTGGTGTGTTTATAAATAAATACAGGCTGGGTCACGCCCTTTAGACAAAAAAGCCATCAACTTATAATTAATCCCCAGTGCTACAGAAGAAACTTATTACATAAAGAGAGCTTTCTTCCTTCTTTTCCTTCATACACCCTAAATTACAGCTCCTATTATTATAAATTTGACCACTCAGGGAACAATATACTGTACCCAGAGGATTCTATCTGCTAAATATATGGGATGGACGTGAATTAAATTCAACATGACTAAATAACATAAAGTTGCATTTTAATACCTTTAGGAATAAAAAACAAAAAACCAGCAATGAAACATAAGACATTTACTTTATTAGGAGAAACCTGGGGGTGGTGATTTCAGTTATTTGTAAACAGCAGGTAAAGTTTGGAAGAAAGCAAAACACAGAGGAATGAGCGGGGAGGGAGAAAACGGGGGAAAAGATAGAAAAGAAGAAGGGGCAGTTTTCCTCAATGAGCTTTCATTTCAAACCGCTAAAAACAGAAGCCAAGGCCTCCGATGTTCCCACTTTGGGGTCTGGGGTCTAAAAGAGATGATTCAAAATAAATAAATAAATAGATAGATAGATAGATAGATAAATAAATTAAATAAAAGCAATGATTCTGTGCTTGGAGGTTGGTGCGTTTTAAACCCCGCCCCAGAACTCACGCTGAAACACAGCCCCCAGCGGGTCCTTTCCCGGGAAAAGGAACTGTACGCGCTTGGGCCCCCGGTTGAAGCTCTGGCTGGCCCAGCTCTCCTGCATCCGCGGCCCAATCAGAGCAGCTCTTTCATTTCCACCCTGTAAACACTGCTCGGTTTAACTACACACTCATCTAAGCGTTCAGGTGAGGCTCTCCGTGCTTCATTAGGGAAAGCAGCTGGCATCAGGATGCTGCCATTAGAGCAGCCACGTGAGTGCTCACTGCTTTTCAATTAGTCCACTTTGTGACTGAACATAGTTACACTGGGGACTTCCGTGGCAGCCCAGTGGTTAGGACTCCGCGCTTTCACTGCCATGGGCCCGGGTTCAATCCCTGGTCAGGGAACTAAGATCCCGCAACCCGTACAGCGTGGCCAAAAAAAAAAAAGTTTCACGTGACAGCATATTTACACCGGTACAGCCGACAGAGGGAGTCCTAGCGGTGGAGGGTTTACTTCGGGAACCCTGCCGGCCTGCCCGCCCGCTCCGGGCCTCTGTTTGGGGACCTAGAGACGTGCCCTGGCTTGCACAGGGCCAAGGGAGCAAGGACGTCTTCCGCTTCACACTGATTCTCCCTGACTCCTTGGCTCTCTCTTCTGGGCACAGCCTGCCGGTCACCAGGGGAGTGACCAGCTCCCCAAGCCAGGGCTAGAGGAAGTTCTCCCCACCTGCACATCTGGGGCCCAAGAAAACCCAGAGTGAGACGGAAAACTCCGAGCTGGCACCGACAAGCTCCTCCAAAGAACTATCTTGTAAGCAAATGTGAAATGACAAGTCTACGGAAAGGGAGAAAATTCTGTAGCTAAAAGCGTCTAGGAAGCTTTGGGGTCAGAAGGCCGTTCACTTTTTTTAAAAAATGTTTTTGAAGTCTAGTTGATTTACCGTGTTGTGTTAATTTCTGCTGTACAGCAAAGTGATTCCGTTATACACATATATATTCTTTTTCATATTCTTTTCCGTTATGGTTTATTACTTTGAAATGCCCTTTATCCACTGTGATCTGTGCACCGGCTTCTGCCTCCTTCATCTTAGTGATGGGCTTCGGGGCTCAGCTGGATGCTCCCCGCTAGTGGCTTATGCTCACAGTTGCCTCTGGATGGTTTCTGGGTACTGCTTCTTGCATGGCAAGTCCGTCCTTGGTCTTGATATTATGGGTCAAAATATGGATGTCTTCTTTTAAAAGCAGACCTTGGTCCCTTGGAGACACTTTTGCTGCCCCTGGGAATCTCATCTCAGATGTGCACGTCTGCTGTTCCCAAATCTGCTGGCACATGTTAACAGACTGTACCCCACCCCCAAATCCCTTAGCAACGACATCCTGGTGCCTCACATTTTAATTCTTTCGGTTATGATTCATGGTGCCGTCTGTGGACACATAATGAGAGACAATGATCCAAGAATAGTTCTGAGGCATTCGTTCAGCAGAGCTGCAGCCCACCTCTGGGGAGGCCCCGGTCCACTGGGGGTGCTGCCACGGGACACGGGACCCAGCAGGTTGGAGCAGAGGGTCTGGGGTGCTGAGCCCACCTCTGTGACGTCACCAGCCCCAGCCGTCCTCAGATCCCGAGGACACCCAGAGCGTGGCCCCAGACTCCGGAAAGGAGAGGAGCCCCAGGAAGGCTCCCCGCACGGGGCTCCCACCCTGCCTGCCGGGGCGGAGGGGGTTGGGGGCTGCGAGGAAGGAGCCCAGCTCGGGGGGAACAGGAAGGCTGTAAACCCAAGGGCACGCTGCAAAGCCTTCTGGACTATTTGACTAATTACGCTTGAGCAAGTCACAACTTTTTAAAAACTAAACTTCATCACGTTTCTTGTATCCCCTTTTATTTCAGAACGCACACCTGGACCGCGGACACCTAAGTGATGTGCCGCGTCCACCGGGCCTCACTGCACGCTCTCCAGCAGGCACTTGCCCTTCCTCTCCACTAGGCACCTGCCCTTCCTCTCCACCAGGCACTTGCCCTTCCTCTCCACCAGGCACTTGCCCTTCCTCTCCACCAGGCACCTGCCCTTCCTCTCCAGAGCCGATGTGTCTGGGGAGGTCTATGTACTTCCTGCAGGAAAGGGTTAAAGGACTAATGGTGATGATACCCTCTGTGTCAGTGGTTTGCCCAAAGCCATGTAAGGCGGGCTGGACGCCTTCCCATGAATCCTGCAGGACAAAGGCCCCCCTCCACTGCCCAGCGCTCCCCAGGCAGAGGGCAGACCGGAGCTGACATGCCCCAGCCTCCTGCAACCTTTCCTGCCGCGTGTCATCCTCACGGGCGCTGCTCTGGGGAAAGGTCAGAGGACATGGGAACAACCTAGACGGGATGGGGTGGGAGCTGGAATAGAAGAGCCCCGCCCACGTCCCCTCTGCTGACCTGTCACACGGTCACAGAGTGGATGGAGGCATAAACATCCTTGGTGTTTCCTGAATGCAGGGCTGGCAGAGACCAGAGATGCTAAATCCTATATCAGCTGCACACACACACACACACACCCCGCTGCCCTGTCCCTCCCCCGGCACAGCAAGCTGCAGAAGTGGTTTCCAGAATTCTAATGGAGCCTGAGTCACTGGCAGAGGACAAGGACATAATTATCCACGTGTGTCATTCACACAGCAAGGATCCCCCGCCCCGCCCCCCCCACCCCCCGCAGCCCGCACACCGTTCCGCATCTCCCTGCTGTCTGCACTGAGGTTTGAAGGAGTGGCTGTCTCCCCTCCGAGCCCGCAGGTGTGCACGTCCGGGGCCAGCAGCCTGGGGAGAGGTGAGCCGGGACCGGACGGAGTCCGGGGAGAAACAGGCCCAGCAGCTGGTGCAGGGGTGCCAAACCTCCCCCTCAACGAGCAGGGCTTCATTTCTAAATCCCTGTGGTCCCTGAGGTCTGGTGCAGGGGTGTGTGTGTGTATGTGTGTGGGAGGTGTGAGTGTGAATATGTGTGTATGTGTGTGGGATGTGTGTATGTGTGTGTGTGTGGGGGGGTATGTGTGTGTGTATGTGTGGGAGGTGTGTGTGTATTCGTGTGTGTGTGCATCTGTGTATGTGTGTGTGTGTGTGTGTGTGTGTGTGGGAGGTGTGAGTGTGAATATGTGTGTATGTGTGTGTGGGTATGTGTGGGGTGTGTGTATATGTGTGTATGTGTGTATTTGTGTGTGTGTGTGTCTGTGTATGTGTGTGGGGTGTGTGTATACGTGTGTGGAGGGGGACTCAGTACACCAGGCCATTACTTTGGGTTGCTTTGCCTCATTTTTATTAGTAAACAGGAGATGGGAAAGCAGGGTGACAGCGGGAAAGCGACTAGGAAGAGCCACGAGGCAGCGGGGCGGGGGGGAGGGAGCCAGCCCCCACTCCAGCCTCAGAGGGCGCAGTAGCCCCGCCTGCTGCAAAGGAGCCGGGGGTTAAGGTCGCACCTGGTGAGCTCTGGAAGCTGTCAAGCCAGTTCGCACTTTAAATTGTTTCACTGTGAGAATCAGGAAAGAAAAGCAGGTGCTGAAACACAGGCGCCCACCCACCGTCCATGAGGAGGGCCACGTCGGCAGGAGAAAGGAATCTCCAGCCACACGGCCCGCACGCTGCTCAGTGGCGGGGAGGGAGCTTTGGGCAGAAAGGTCACTGGGGGCTCCTCACGGGGTTCCTGCATCAGCCCTGAGGACACGAATCAGATGTGCTCCTGATAAATCATCACAACTTCCTCTCTCCAGGGAGAGAAGCCAACGGTACCAATTCCACTGACACAATTACATCCTAGAACCACCAGGCCACCAACCACTCCTAGTTCATCATCCACGTCAGGTACAGCACAGGTGGCTCTGGCAGCTGAATAGTAATCGGGGGAAAAGGGCCAAAGTCTGTGTGGATATTTTAAAACATTCATCAAAAGCAACCAACTATTGCCTGTAACTGACAGTTTCCAAAGCTATGGAAACACTGTACAGTGGTCATGCAGGGAGACGACCCTGCTTCCAGTTCCAGGATGTAGTTTACGTGCTGTGTGGCTTTGGCTATGTTAATTAACATCTCTGAGCCTCAGTTTCCTCATCTGTAAACAGGCGGAATAACAGACTCTACCTCACAGGTATCTTATCAATTAAAGTGAGACAGTGCTTGTAGATTATTAGCAGCACTGCCTAATAAGCACTCAATAAATGGTAGGTACTTAATAATGATTATTTTTAAAAGCATTCTCTGTAAACAATGGAAGAATACGTTTAAAAAAATTATTACCTCAGGGGGAAAAAGAGAATAGAATAGAAAGGGGGGCGGAAATGCTGGACTTCTTTGTATTTACCTTGTTTTATAGATTTAATATGAGAATGATGCAAACATTTTATATAATTATTAAAAAATTAAAAATTTAAAAAGCAATCATTAAAAATCAAAAATAAAAACAAATAAACCTGTATGTGTATACAGCTGGTGGTGTAAACAAATAGAGAAAAATTACTCCAAGTGACTTTTAAACACTGTAATTTGATTGCACGTCCCTAATGAGAGCTGCTCTGATGACAAAACCTAACTGCAAATGAAAATCTGAAGCCATTTGAACATGACCTTGTCGGTGGAAGTGTTGGCGTGATGACCGGGAGAATTCTGTGTGTGCCTGGTGGAAGAAACCAGGACAAGAGTGACGTGGCTGATAAAACTTGCAGTTTTGGGCATGGCAGAAAGGAGACACAGATGGAGGTTCAAGGAGATTAGGTAAACAACTTGTCCTGAATTTGGATTGGCAACATCAGAAGACTCATGATGTACAGCGTCTTTAAAATAAGCCCCTCCTTGCACTTAGAATGTGGCCCCTAACACCCATTTGCAATAAAAGGAATGAGGCATCCCTGGAAAAATGGCTGATGTCATGTCTGAGACAAGAAGTTTACTAGCAGAGCATGAAACATCTGGCCACACCAGAAAATAGGGACGCTATCAAAGACTATGAAGTCAGGTCAAAAGGACTCAGGAAATAATCTGAATAAGTCTCCACTGAGCACAGACGGGTATGGTGAAGTCACTAGAGGCAGATGTATGCTCCTGCCAAGAAGAACAGAAGAGAATAAACAAACACAACACAACAGACATCTCCGTAAAGCAACAGGGAGCTACGGATGTGACAGAGACCAGAGTGCCAAGTTCTGAGAGGGGACAGCAGCAAAAAGTGAGCTGACATCCTAGAGGTGTCTATTCCCCGAGATCGTCTACACATTCCAGACTCAGTAACACGGCTAAGACCCTGAGGGCCAATCCCTGCTGAGTGCAGAGAAATCAGTGGAGTTTTTAGCCGTCAAGTAAGGCTTCCGAACAGTCAAAACTGCAGACCTGAAGGACCAAAGTCTGGGTGAGAAGGGAGGGGTGGGAAACTGAATGAGACATTCAGCTGCTGTCCTTTCAAGACGTTTAGCAAACTCTGAGACTGGGAGGGACAGAGGGCTAAAAATCTATTTATGAGAATTGGAGTGCAGGACGCACCAGTGAGAGGGACATGTAGGCACACCAGGCTCTCAGCCGAGGGCATCTTAGGGCTGCATTTCAGAAGAAAGGGAGAGCCAGAGGATAACAGGAGAACAAATGCCCAGAAAACTGCAACCCAGCCTTGACTCAGAGCCGTCTCTGACCAGATGAAATGAAAAGCCCCAACTCTGTTGACCTTGCACAAGAGAGAGTAATCCTCCCTGAAGGAAAATAACATTCCCTGGAGTCCCTATAGTTTTATAAATATATGCAAGGCCTATGCTCTATAAACAAGTACTAGTCATTCCCAGAGACAGTACCACGTGGTGGAAAACAAAGAGAAAAAAACCGTCAATAGAAACAGACCCATGGATGGTCCAGGCATTAGCGTGAGCAGCTGAGAACTTTGAAATAATTAATATCTTCCAGAAAATAAAGGAAAAACTAGAAAAAAATAGCTGAGGACTTCCCTGGTGGTGCAGTGGTTGAGAATCTGCCTGCCAGTGCAGGGGACACGGGTTTGAGCCCTGGTCTGGGAAGATCTCACATGCCGCGGAGCAACTAGGCCCGTGAGCCACAATTACTGAGCCTGCGCATCTGGAGCCTGTGCTCCGCAACAAGAGAGGCTGCGATAATGAGGGGCCTGCGCACCGCGATGAAGAGTGGCCCCCACTTGCCGCAACTAGAGAAAGCCCTTGTACAGAAACAAAGACCCAACACAGCCATAAATAAATAAAGACAGAAATAAAAACCCAAAAACTTAAAAAAAAAAAAAAGTGACAAGCTCTTTGGAGGTAAATATTAAAAAAAAAAAAAAATAGCTGAAAAGATGGGAGAATTTTGCCAGATAATTGAAATGCACAAAAAAGAACCAATTGTAAACTCCAGACTTGAAAATACAGTACCTCTAATTAAGGACCTACAGGTGGATTTAGGATGAGGTTATACATAGAAGATGGATAAAGAAATTGGAAAATAGGTCAAAAGAAAATGCACAAACTAAAGCACAGAGAGAAGAAGCAATTGAAAATATGGGAAGGAGATATATAACTCATGTTGTGGGATCAGTCCACCTAGGAGAGAAGACAGATAATGGGGCAGAATTACTATTTTACATTAAGCCTAAACCAATGAAACACGTAAACGCAAAGATTCAAAAAGTTGTATGAGTCTCAAGCAAGATAAATACAGGAAAAACTACATCTAGGCCCACAAATTCTCAAAACTAAGGACAAAGAGAAAGTTTCTAAAGCAGCTATAGCAAATGACCATTTCTACAATGACACTGGCAGAATTCTTTTCAAATGAAACGCTTAAAGAAAATAACGGCCAGGGTAGAATCTATACCTAACAAAAACATTCTCTAGCAACAAGGCTGAATCAGATCGTGTTCAGGAAAATCAAAGCAGAGAGTCTACCTCCAGCAAGAAATCGAAACGGGATTCCTTCTAGCAAAAGAAAAATGGTCCCCCCAAAAAAACCCAGAGATTCAGGAAGGAACGAAAAAAGCAAATGGGAAATAAATGAGCAAGGGAGAAAGAACCCTCAAATTCACGGGTGTAAAATTTCTAAGTGTGTCACCAGAGCCAGGACACAATGAGGAGAAAGCCGACTTGGTGACGTAAAGAATAAACAAAACACAACAAAATTTTCTGAGCTGAAAAAAACTATAAGCAAAATTAAAGGAAAGGATTAATCTGAAAAAAAATCTATAACCTATGATTGGTAAGAGGTACAATACCTATTATATTATTATAAACCTACAACAAAAAGGCTCAACCCCCAACCCCCAAACGGGCAAGACCCAATGAGGAATCTTCATACCAAGGAGTCAGTGGGTTGCCAAGCAAGTGGTAAAAACCATCAGAGGAAGGAAAAAGTCTGCTCTGCGTGGCGGGCGGGGCTGATGAGAGACGTGGGGTTCATGTCTCTGGACAGGGGCTGTGTGTACGACAGTGCAGGAGGTAACAGCTGGGGAAGCGGTCCCCACACGAATGCCTGCCCGGATCTCGGCTTTCGCCCACATCCCTGAGCTCTGGCATCATTGCATTTGAACCCTGACTAGCTTAGCTAGCGGCCCTTCTTCCCTCCCAGCCTTTGGCATTCAGCCTTGAGAAGGCAGACGCGCCCGTCACTGCCCAATGACCATTTTCACAAGTGCCGGGAGACACAGCGGGGAGCCCTGCATGTGGTCAGTGGGTCCAGGAGACACGAGGCTGGCTAGTTACCCACCGGGTCTTGGGTGCTGCTGTGAAATGCTGGTTTTCAGATGTGTGAGGGTCAGTGTCGCTCCCACCCTCGCTCCTGGAAAAGGTGTGGCCCCCCTGGGTTCGCGGCTGAAGATTTTTCCATCCTTCACGTGGCTTCTGCGGGCAGCCACGCCAGAAAGTCTCACCCAGGAAGATGTCAACATGGATAGCTCGCGATTCTAAAAGTCCACCTCGAGATTCTGGCCTGAGTATGTTGGAGATCACCCTCTCTTTCCCGTTCTTTCTTTCCTTCCTCCCACCCCCATCCCATGTACACAGGGAGGCCACAGTCTTCTTGGAGAAATGGCACCCATCACAGGCAACTCTGGGGTTGCCTTCTGTCTCCCCCAAAACTCAATGCTTTGGGGACACTGTGTCCTTGAGTTTCTGTTCTGTAGTCGTCACTCACCCTCAATCCTACAAGTTCAACCGGCCCTTTCTCCTCCTACTGCCGTTCTGCCCCCCAGGAGGGCGGATTCTTGACGAATGGAATTTAACACCCTTGCTCACTCCAGACTGTTCCCCTAAGCTTCCTTCCACCAGTGGGTAAGGAAACGTACAAAGTCAGCTACGAGATGACGATCCACAGCCCAGAGGGAAGGTGTGCGCGGTTTCACAGGGGGCCACTATCTATATCTGCATCAATCAGCAGCCTTAAGCTGTTTCTGTACGTTTAAGAAAGAAGTGGTTAAATAGATGCCCCATTTCATCAGGGACTTTCTGGAATAAACATTTCTAAGGTGTCCTGCTAGGCTGACTCCAGGCTAAGAAACACGCACTTTATTGAAGACAGCCCACCGAAGTGAAGAAAACCCTTCTAATGCTTGCACGTGAGGCGCCTGATGGCTATAGAACTCTCCAGGCCGCTTCATAAGGAAACAGCCTGTTCACGGAATGTGTCCTTTCATCTTTCGCAATATCTCTGCCCCACTCCCTGCACCTACAGTCGACACCAAGCAGAAATCTTGAAATGTCCCTGTGCGAAAGCCAGATACTTAAAACCTGTAGAAAAAAACACTTGAGGCAGATCATTGCTGCCTGTATGCCTGTGTTAGGGTTCACATACAAAAGCAAACCTAGGCTACACACCCTGCAGGTCGAGCCCAGTGGGAAGGGAGGCTGGATTCTCAACAGGTGAGCGGACCGAATGTGACGTAACCGTGAACTTGGGGGAGCTGGGTTTTTCCCTGCTTGCCCGGCGAGGCGCACCCAGCACCAGCTTCTCACCGCGCTGCGTGCACACACCGTCCCGTGTCATCCCTTACGGTAGTTATGACCTGTGAAATCGCTGTGAACACTGATTTAGAGATCCTTGAACCAGGGATCCTAGCAGAGATAAGGGTTGGGTTCCTGCAGGCTCATGGTTACATTTTCATTGACCGATAATGACGTAGCCTTGCTTTACACGTGTTTCTGTTAACAGACACCTTATTTAATACGTACTGTTGATTCATTAACACTGAACCCACAGCCAGCAGCACCATCACCTACGCCTGGACAAAGCTTATCTAACGCATGTATTTCTCCACAAGGCATATTGCAGGCTTCGTGCACTTAGGACACTAGACAGTTCTTCAGTACCACAGCTGGGGGCAATTTTATGCAGCACCATCACCAAACAAAAAGCACAGAACTGTGAAAAGTGCTGCAAGTTTTTATCTGGGGGGTTAAACATAAATTTTAGTGAGCCGGTGAATTCGCAGATACAGAATCTGCGAGTAACGAGAGGGACAGCGCGGAGGTTTTCAGAATCCCCTAGTCTGGCCCATCCTGATAAAAGGAGACATCTCATCCTTACTTTCTGCCATGACACACGAGTCTCTCTTCTGTCTCCTGGTTGGTTCCTCCCCACCTGCTTACAACACTGAGAGGTAAAAACCCGCGATCAGAATCCCCTGCTCCATCGTGTGGCTGGGAAGGGGAGCCCCAGGCAGGCACGCATCCTATGTTTGTTAAGCCATCTCAATATGTTAGCTTCTTTGTTTAAAAAAAAACCAAGGACTCACAATAAGAAATAGACTCAGAAGAAACACATGGAGACAAAGGATTCTTTGTATCTATTTTATAAACAATAATACTTCCCATAGTGTTAAAATAAAAATCCCTGAATGCTGACTCTGAATGCCATTTAAATATTCATGAAGATTCTGAACTCTATCTCCAGAAGAGATTTCACAATTAGATATTCCCTTTATGCTGTCCTTCTTCCTATGTGTCCTGGGTCATTTCACCCTCTGGTGTGTGTCGGGGGCAGGCTTTTCCCATGGGACTGATGAATTTGGTCCGAGGTGGGAGCAATGGGAGCAAACAGGGGAGGGAGTATGCAAGTCAGTGCGGGAAGAGACCCTGACAGCAGGCCACTTGGCAAGTAAGGAGCTCCCCATCTCTGAAGGGGTGCAAGTGAGGGAGGGCAAGCTCTTAAGGATATGATAATTGCCATTAAGACGCAGGGAGTGTCCACGTGGTCTTCAAGACACTTCCACACCATGAATCCCATGCCCTGAGACTCAGATGAGTGAGGATATTCCTATCAACACCTGTTCCCATCTTTGGAGACAGCTCAGATTCCACAATTCCTTAGTCACTTAGGAGAGACTCCGAGAAGCTTGGCCCTGTCCTCTTCAACTCTTGTGCTTCAAAGATGTCTAGAAGGAAAGGCTTTTCTATTTGAAGGGAGAACAACTGAGGCCAGAGACAGCTGGTCAACCAGCCAGGAAGCCTTGAAATTCAGTGAGGAAACCAGCTCCCAGGGCAGACCAGGCACTGATCAAGGGCTCGTGCTGGGGCAGTCCTGAGATGCGTTCACTGAGATGGGAAGCAGAGTGTGGTTGCCAGGGCAACCTCATCCCCAGAAAGGGCCCTCCAGGGGAACGATGCTGCAGGGGTCTCCCACCTGCTTTGATTTGGAATGTGGGATGGGATTGCAGAGCCTTGGGTTGGAGACAAAGCACAAGATATAAGGTGTGGGGCGTTTGTTTCAAAGCTGATCCCTGGGAGGAGATGAGATGGGGTGGGGGCACCAGGGATGCTCTTTCCTGAGGGAGGAACCAGCTTCCTCCAAAGTCACCCATAGGACAGAATCAGGGCCAAGGAAAGAAAAAGTCACAGGAGCACTGACACAGGGGCGCAGTGCTGGCAGGTAGGAGTCAGCCTATGACCCTGACCCTGAACCTGGACGGGCAGCAAGTCCCCCTTCAACCCCACACCCAGACTGCGCCAGAGATGGGAGTCCGAATACCCCACACATGACGAAGGGTGAGGGGTGACCCCAAAGTGACTCCCGGTACCTCTGGGGTGGGTGAGGCTGGCGGGAGAGGGAGCAGACCCATTCTAAAGGGGACTCTCAGGAGAACACATCCCTGAGGAAGCTCACTGATGTAAAGTAGGAAGAGAGGGCTCAGGGGAACTGCTAGTGCAAAAAGAAATGGCATCCACTGGGGGAGAACCACATGTCCAAGGGCTTGTCACCTCTTTAACCTTCTCTAGTGCGACTTCACCCACGGTCACCATTCATTAGCTTGGATCATAATGAGGAAGCACATTTTTGCAGAGAAATAGGAGGGGTGCAACGGAGAGCGCGGGACGCCTGGGTGTGAACATGGCTCTGTCCCCAACGGGGGCCACTCAATGTCATGTGCAGTTTCCTCCTCTGTCACATGGGGACAATAACAGGACCTGCCTCAAAGGGTTGTGTGAGGATTCAGTGACCGGGACATGAGCTTCCTGTGGCCGCTGAGACAAAGGACCACAGATGCAGTGGCTCAAAACAACATACCTTTATTATCTTACAGTTCTGGAGGTCAGAAGTCCTAAAATCAAGGTGTCATCAGGGCTGGTTCCGTGTGACAGCTCTAGGGGACAATCGGTTTCCTTGCTTTTCCAGCCTCTAGAGGCATCTGCATCCTTGGCTCGCGGCCCCTGCCTCCCTCTACAAGGCCGGCAGCCCAGCATCTTCAGATCCCTTCTTCTCTCTGACCTACGTTCCCAGCATCACACCACTTTCTCTCACTCTGACCCTCCTGCCTCCCTCTTTTAAGGCCCAGATGGTCCCATCTCAAGATCCTGAACTTCATCACCTCTGCAGAGTTCCTCTTGCCGTGTAAGGTCACGTAGTCACAGGTTCTGGGGATTGGGATGTAGGCATCACTGGGGGACCATTATTCAGCTGACCATGACCTATAAAGCAGTCGGGCCCTGGCTGGCTACAGAAATGTGAGCTGTCCGTGCCTCTGTGATGATGACGAGGATGGGGACGCTGATGGGGAGGGAGAGCAGAGATGAGCACAGGAGTCAATGTTTCCACCTTTGCAGGCCCTACGACCTCCTTCACAGCTACTCAACTCTGCTGCCGTATTGCGAAAGCAACCACAAATCACATGTACACAAGTGGGCGCAGCTGTGCTCCAACAAAACTTTATTGACAAAGACAAGGCAATGGACCTTGCCAGATGTGGTCCTAGGTGGCCAAGCCCTGAAGTAGAGCTTTCTTGGTTCCAGTCTTTCTTTTGCTTCTCCCTGGACAAGGCTTAGACAGCCATGTACACCGCCTGTGACCAGTAGGGCCCCCTGGGGAAGGGAAGCACGTCCTTCCCTGCCCCACTGACACCAGGCTCTGCCTGTGCTCTGTCCCTCTGCCCAGAGAACGGCCATATCTCCTTCAGTCTGGATTCTGGGATAGAGGCTAAACTGGGGTGAAGCCTTTAGGCATCGTCACCAGATGGTTGGAAGCCACTGAAGACGTGCGGATGTTTGTTACCGCACACAACCTAGTCTAAGCTGACCACTGCAAAGTAACAGGTGCTAGTCAGTATTATTCTGTTTACTGTTTTTACATTATTCTGGCTCTTTCCATCACCCCATCTGGCCAGCGCTGGATGCTGAGGCTGAACCACTCCCAAGTAACCAGCATGTCTGGGAAGAGGTCACTGGCCATGGGGGCTGATTCTGCAAAGCTAAATGCATTTCGTAAAAGGGCAGGAGAGCACAGAAGCCGTCAGCTGATGAACGGATATACAAACTGTGGCCCATCCACACAATGAAGTATCATTCCCATGGAAAGGAATGAAGCCCTGAGACAGGCCAGAGCACAGATGAACGTTGAAAACAGGATGCGCAGTGACAGAAGCCAGACGCAAAACGACAGAGATAGTAGAACTCCATTTATACAAAATGTCCAGAAGGGGGAAATCCACAGGGACAGGAAGTGGGTTTGTGGTGGCCAGAGACTTGGGGGAGGTGAGGTTAGGGGAATGACAGGGAGAGGGCTTCTTTCTCAGGTGTGGAAAGTGTTCTAACATTGACTGTGGTGATGATGGCTGCGGGCCTCTGTGAATGTACTGAAAACCACTGAATTACACACGGTCAGTGGGTGAGTTGTACGGCATGTGAATTATATCTCAATAAAGCTGCTGACTCGGCCGCAGCAGGTGGAGACAAGGGCAAGTGAAGATGCTGAATGGTCCTCTGGCTTCAGGTGTCTTTTACAGGTGGGGACACTGTCAACCAGTCACCAGGGTCAGTGTTTTCCAGGGCATCTTTAAGACCTCACCGACCCCTTTCAAAGTTAGAAGAGAAAGTATCCTGAGAAGCTTCTGCGTTAAAGGTCACTGCTGGCCTGGGAGCCAGTGCTAAGGTCTAACCACCTCCCGAGTCCCTGGCAGGCTGAAGCCACTGCCTGTCTGATGGGCAGGGCTCTTTGCACAGACAGACACTCTCAACCACCCCGATTATTTTTCCAAAGTGAAAATCATCCTCCTAACATTTTAAAAAAAGAACGAAAAACATCATCCGTTTTCAAATCGGCAGAAACCCTGGTGATTCAAAATTAGCATAACAAATATTGTTTTTTTAGAAAACTCTGAGTCTCTACGTGCAATATTTATTACCCATTTCCATAAGCCCCCTCAAAACTTCTTAGAATTACCATAATCTCCATGACACTATAGCTTCCATTGGAAACGGCTTTTTCCAGCTGAAACCGTGATGTTGGAAGAAAAGAAAACATTCGGGGGACATCTGGTTCTAGACAAAAACGCTGGTTCTGCCTTGGCGATGGAAACCTCAGCCACAAAAGCAAAGTCCCTTTGCGGAAACAAAGTCATTGTCTCTGACAAGAGCCACGGGAAATATTAATTTCCAGGCGCATCAGTTTTTTATCTTGAACCCAAGCCTATACAAAGCGGGGTCTCAGCTTAGACACCCAGGAACAGGATGAATAAGGGATCTCAAACCCCATTAGCAGCAGAAGCAACGAGGCTCTGATGGGCCCCATGACTGTGGTGTCCCGGCCAGGGGGCAGCAGGTGCAAAAAAACTGGCCAGAGAGCAGGGGGCACCCATGTCACTAACTTCAGGCCGATTCCCAGGAAACGAGCTCTGTTTTCCACTTTTCCCAGTCAGCTGCTGGGCCACAGCGTCCCAGGGTTTGAGCAGCCATCCTCTCCTCTCACAGCTGTTGGGTCTTCTGTTAGTACAGAGGCAGCTGAGAGGTAACCAGGCCTCAAAGACCCCACATGGCGTCCACCACCTGGAGGGGTGGGTGGGGTCTCCTAACCACCCCCCTGCTCAGGCTCATGGCCTCCTTACGATCTTGTTCTGGTGGTTGCCACAGAAACAGAACTACTAAAATCACAAAGCACAGCACCTCACACCCATCAGGATGGCTACTATATAAACAAAACTGAAAACCACCAGTATGGGGGAGGATGTGGAGAAATTGGACCCTTGTGCCCTGTTGGTGGGAATGTAAAGGGGTGTAGCTGCTGTGGAAAAGAGTATGGAGGTTTCTCAAAAAATTAAACATAAAATTACCACGTGACACCACGCTCCCACTTCTGGGTATTTACCCCAAAAAAGTGAAAGCAGGGACTTGAAGAAGCATTTGTACACCTATGTTCATAGCAGCATTATTCATAATAGCCAAAGGCTGGAAGCAACTCAGGTGTGCAGGATGGATGACGGATAAACAAAATGTGGTCCATTCATACAAGGGAGTATTACTCAGCCTTAAAAAGGAAGGACATTCTGACACTCGCTACAACATGGATGAACCATGAGGACATGATGCAAAGTTAAATAAGAGAGACACAAAAGGACAAATCCTGTCTGATTCCACTCATATGAGGTCCCTGGAGGCATCAGATTCATAGAGAGAGAGAGAGTAGGACGGTGGGTGCCTGGGGCTGGGCGCGGGGAGGGGAGGGGGTGTTTGATGGGGACAGAGTTTCCGTTTCTGAAGACGAAGAAGTTCTGCGGATGGATGGTGGGGGTGGTTGCACGACACTGGAAATGTACTTAACGCCACTGAACTGTGTGCTTAAAGACGGTTAAGGTGGTAATTTCTACATTATGTATATTTTACCACAATTGAAAAGAATCTGAATTTCTAAATTCCCTTGAAAAGCGGGAAGATCTAGCAACATTGGATGCGTGTGTTTTACCGTAATTTTCAAAAAGCAAACATAACAAAACAACAACAAAAATACAGCGCATGAAAACCAGGTGTTCACCTCTTATCGCAAACCCAGAATCCACCCATGGCCTTCAGTGCCACAGGGAACACGACCCCGCATCGGGCCAGCCTCCCCTCCCCCTTTCTCATCCCCCTACCCGCAAGGCCAGCATCTTCGTGCTGTGGGACCTCCAAACACGCAGCCCCCAGTCTGAGAAGCCGCCCTTCCCCACCTGCCTTCTTGCTTCCGAGCTGTTACTCAGCTTTCAGATGTTGGATGGGCCCCAGGCCAAGTTACCCTCAAACATCCCCCCACCGTGACTCCCAGCATCTACGGCCACTGTGACGACGGTGCTTCATCAGATACAAGACCCCTCGGACTGCACGATGCTCACTATTTCATGTACTCGACAACAGAAAAGAGGCCACATCGAAAAGCACTGATGGTAATGATTTAGCATGAGAAGGGGGCCCCTCAGGACAGAGGAGACCAGGCACGTAACTCAGAAGGTAGCAGAGATTCCCCCTGACGGAGTCCGGCTCGGGGGCAGGAGGGAGCTGGCACTGCGGGATGTCCCTTCCCTGGACCCACAGACACTCACAAGGTTTTCAGTAATTTTCGCTCAGTGATGAACGAGCCTGGACCATCACATCACAGTCAGGGGGCCAGGAACCCTCACAGAGTACACACCCAGGCAAAGGGGTGGCCCCCCAGGAGGAAGTGGGGCATCCCACCCGGGACACACCGTATCTTCAGGGAGTCTGCTTGGCAGAGGTGGGCACCAAGAGCCCCCCGGAGCCGAGCACCATGGTGGTCTCGTAAGAGCCAAGACGTCTTCCCTCAGCCACCAGCCAGGACGGTCACTACAGTGATTCACCCTAAGCGCCGACGGGTAAATGATCTGCAGTGGACACAAGGGCTCCCCAGGATGGGCAGAACCGTCGCCGCTTAACAGACGAGCCACTTGAGGTCTGAGATGAGACGCTGCCAAGGAGACGAGCTGGCCCGACTAACCAAGGCCACTCACGTCAACCACTGGACTTACCTTCTAGAACTTTCCTGTCTTGAGCTGCTTGCATCTTGCCAGGGACCAGGATATAAACCAAAGTGATGGAGCTGGAGTGTGGACCTGTGTTAGCTGCCCTATTCCATTTATCCCACATACTGTCCACAGTCAAGTGGCTGTGTTTACTAGTCCCATTTCACAGATAGAAAAACTGAGTCTTAAGTTAGTAACTAGTCCTGATGACGTGGTTAGCTGGGGCCCGTGGGCTCGCTGCTGAGCTGTCCCGAATCCATCTCAGGAGGTCACTGTGGGTCATGCCCACCTTCCTAACACCCTAAAATCTAAAGGTGCAACCAATTCTATTCTGTCTGGGCATGAGGTCTTCTCCAAACCTGGTATGCTAACTTAGTTTTTATTCATTGGTTCAATCAACAAGCACCCCTACTCTGTGCTGGATCCTGAGCTGGGCCCTCGGCTTTAATTAAGAGATGAACAAAACACAAACTCTGCCCAGAAGACGCTTTGCTAAGACAAGAAAGCCATGTGCGAGAAGGCAGCTTGATGATGCTTTTAAAACTCCAAGTTCTGAAAAGCAGGACAAATCTTTATACCGAGTTCCCTCTTTGTGAGGCTAACAGGCATTTTAGGCTGGACCCTGCACTGTGAATTGCTTCTAATAAAGCATGAGTTTGGAGGCCTCCATCACAGACAGCCTGGGGTTCACGTGCAACAGGGACCAATGTGGGCCTGCATCCCCACTCCAGCAGCACAGGCCAAACCCCACGGTGGGTACCACTCCTGGGTCCCGAGGCTGAAGTCTCAGAGGAATCGACATCCATTTGGCCTTATCACTGTCACAGCTGGCTGAGTTTCCTCTCTCTTGAATAAATATCCTTCCCTTAAATGCCAGCTCTCTAGAGCCTATTCCCAAAACGTTCAAAAGCGATGGGGGAAGAATCCCAGTGCTAAAACCAACTTGAGAACTTATAAATACCTTCAAAGCAACAAGGCAAAAGAAGCGAGACCCCCCTGTTTGTCTGGGCTATTTATTTGTCCATTTTGTTGGCAATCCTTTTGGTTTCTGATGATCACGTCAGCACCTAGAAGCCATGAGCAAAACAGTTCTCCACTGAGGGGAGCTGGTGCTGGCCAGGTGAGCTCTGGGAGGACCTGTGTCTTACCCACCCCCAACTCCCCGGGCCCAGCTGCTCACCCCCATTGCCGACAGCCCTCCCTAAAGAAGAAGGGCCAGAGATTAAGAGGAAGTGGAAAACCCCGAATACACCAAAAGGAGGGTAAATTACACTGGTACCCATCGTCAGTCCCTGGCATGATTTAGTCAACACCGAATTTCCTGGGAGAAACAAAAATCCATGTTGGAATTCACTCGTCAGTGTCCCTTTCCCCCCCTGGGATTTGTTGATTGGCGTGACCTTTCCTGAAATGTCACAGCTAGCTGCAGCTTTTAAGTTGCAAGCCTGAGATCTGTAGCATTAGACAGGCACCTCTGTCCTGCCCAAACCCCACTCTTCCGCCTGGCATTAGAACGGGACGTGCCAGCCCTGGACAAGCTAAGATGCCGTGCAGGGGGACTCTGGGTTTTTAATAAAGTAATAGGATCAATATTGCTTATGTCTGGAGGAAGTGTTAAAAACGAACAACAGCAGATGCCCAGATGCTTTCAGAACTGAGAGGGGGTGGAAGAAAGTGTCTCTCGAGGTGAGGGAGAGCATAGAAATCTTCTAAAAGTCCCGAAGCCACGTGGCGGTCAGGGAAATGTCCAAAACCCAGAAGCAGACAGGAACGCCAGAGCCCTTCTCCGAGGTCTGTCACTTGCCTGTGCTGAGAACCCAGCTTGGAGGCCCCAGGCCTGAACGAGACCCTCCCCAGCGGAGCTGCGGATGGAAGCAGGTGGCTGTGTCATCGTCACCCCCTTGGTGTCTCCCTGACCCTAAGCCTCCCGAGGTCCCGGGGGGCAGGGCCAGCCCTGCCTTCGTGGACGGCCCACACGCCAGACACACTCTGGAAAAGGGCTTCCTGTGGCCACATAGGCTTGGTGCCACCTTCGGGGGTGACGGTGACCCGTCCTTTAGCCTCAGTCTGTTCCCTTCTCTGTGCACCTGGCATTTACCTCTCACCCGAGGTGACCACGTGCCCGCCGAGTGCCCCCAGAGCCTGGCACTTGGTGGGGCTCCAAGGACAGCCGTGGGAAAGATGTGTGAACAGCGAGGCGGGCAGACGTGGTGGAAGAGAGGTGCGACTCAGAGGAAGAACATCTGGGTCCGACCCGGCACCCTCCCTGTTCAACCTGGGAACTGCTTGTATCTGAAGAACACAAACCCACTGGTTGGCTCAACCAAAAAGGTAGTTTGGGGGAATCTCATGAAAACCTAGTGCAGGATGTCTGACCTCTTCATCTGCACGTGCGTGTGTGTGTGCATGTGTGTGCATGAGTTTGCGTGTGTCTGTCTGTCTGTCTTACTCTCTCCCAATCCACATCGTCTCCTCCCCGTTTCCTCCATTCGCTGTGTCCCACCCCACTCTCCCTCTGCTCCCCCAGGCTCTGGGTTGCCAGGGGGTTTTTATGACCCTGCCCTCTCTCCCCTCATCCCAATTTCCTAGGGGACAGAATCTAATGGACCCTGAATCAGCCAATCGGCTGAGGACTGGGCAAGGCAACAGTTGCAGGGAGACAGGAGAGTGAGAACAGAATCCCGGAAGGTTTTCAGGGGACCAGCGTCACTGGGGGGCGGTCCCAGGCACACCTTTAGCCCCCTGTGCCTGGAAGGGACGTTCAGAGGAGTGGGTGACACTGAGCGGGGAAGGCAGGCAGCCTTCATGAATGTCACCAATCGAGCTAAAGCTCTGGGATCTTGTTGGAACACAGGGTTCCCTCCCCAACGAGGAAGGGCAAGTCCCTCAAAACGGACACTCACGTTAACCCAAGGGGTAAACGCATCACAAGGCTTAAAGGGCTGGAGGCCACTGGAGCACTTATAAAAATCCGCGTAGATTTATTATTATTTTTTTTTTGGTGGTGGGGGGAAGGTAGTTTTATTTTAATTTTATGGGCTCCTTTCCCCCTTTTTATGGTGATCTAATTGCATTGGTTAAAAGCAGCTAACCAGTTCTTTAGAATATGCTTTCTAGCCAAGTCTAACTTTATTTAGACACTGTAGATGGACAAGCTTGATTGTTTGAACCAAAATGGGAACATTAAACAAACATCACAGCCCTCACTAATAACATTGTGACTTTGCTGTCAAGTGTAGACTCCTCCCTTCAAGAAAAAGCTTGTGACCATTTTGTATGGCTTGTCTGGAAACTTCTGTAAATCTTATGTTTTAGTAAAATATTTTTTGTTATTCTACTTTGCCTTTGTACAGTTTATTTTACTGTGCTTATTTCATTTTTCCCAATGTGACAATCGTATTTAAAAGTTAAAACTGATGGAACATTAAAAAAAAAAAAATCCACATAGAGACAGTTCCGTCCACTGAAATTCAACCTATAAGCGGACGTTTACTGACCACCCACGGAGGGTCATCCGAGGACCCACGGGGAGCGAGACGAGGTTCTGCCCCGTGGAAACCCACCACCTGTGGGGGAGACAGACGAAGACCCCGGAGGCAATGACGACGCAGGTGAGGGGTGCTGCTGGGGCATCACACCCCACTTCCGGGAAGGGCTGGAGCTTCCCCGGGGGCCCTAGCCCTGACCTAGCCGGCTGAGCCGCGCGGGGAGGGAGGGGAGTTCCAGGCAGAGGGAACAGCATCTGCAAAGTCCCAGAGGTCAGAGTCAGGCAGCGCAAGAGGGAAGCGGGGGAGATGGGAATCAAGGGAGGCGGCCTCGCAGCTGGGAGGTGCAGGGATGGACTCCGCCCCGTGGACCGTCACCGGGGGCCGGGAGCCGGGGAGAGGCCGGTGGAATCGGGAGTCGCGCACAGGGTTCAGGGCTGAGGGGGTAACGGCCGGGATGGGGTGGGGGCAGGAGGAATCTACAGAATGGGGGAGGCATACCGATGGGTCCCAGGGGCGTCAAGATGATGGCCCCAGGCAGCTCCTTGTCACCTCCCATCCCTGGCTGCAGGTCTCGCTGGGAGCTCCTCAGCGTCTGCTGCGCTGCTGTGGTCCCCCCGGTGATGGGCACCAAGCCTGCCATCGGCCCTGCCCCGCGCCCGGGGTTCCATCCATGGCTCAAGGCCTTTGGGTTTCCATCACTCTGGCCTCCCTGGCCCACCTGGACCTGCAGAAGTTCTCGTGCCTCTGTCCCCTCCCCCACCAGTACTGGGAAGGCAGTTCTAAGGCGGGGGTCCCTCTGCCCTAGTCCCATCCAGAACCCTCTACTCTGCTTGGCTACTCTTTCCCTCTCGTGTGGGCAGATTAATGGCCCCCCAAAGACATCAGGTCCGAATCTCTGGAACCTGACCAGAGATTACATGGCAAAAAAGGGGGGTCTGCAGGTGTGATAAAGTTAAGGATCTTGAGATGGGGACATGGGATAAGCCGGGATTATCCGGGGGGGCCCTAAATGTCATCACAGGTGTCCTTATGAGAGGGAGGCAGAGGGGGATTTGAATACAGATGAGGAGGAGGCCACATGAAGAAGAGGTAGAGACGGGAGGGATGCAGCCACAAGCCCAGGGACCCCGGAACCCCCAGGAGCTGGAAGAGGCAGGAAGGACCCTCCCCTAGAGCCTTGGGAGGGAACGCAGCCCTGCTGACACCTTGATTTCAAAGTTCTGGCCTCCAGACTGTGAGAAGATACACTTGTGCTGTTATAAGCCACCCAGTAATCGTCAGTTTGTTGCAGCCCCGGGGAGCTCCTATATTTCTGCCCTTCTCCTATTGTCCTTTTCCTCTCTGACGATCCCCAACAGAAGTGACTTAATTATATACAAAAACTGGCATTTTCCCCAAAACAGAAAGCTCAGATGCCTTAAGCCATTCTCAAAGGAGATGAAGATTGGTTCTCAGGGGGACAAAGATATTTTCCTCTTTTCATGCATAAAGCGCAGCCATAGGGACAGCGCCTAAAAAGGATTCACAGTGTATCTGAGGTATAGAAACATCACGGGGGGCGGGAGGGTGATTAGGAAAGAAATGGGAGAAACACCACCTTGAACCAACAAGTACCGAGCAGGGGTCCTGGGGGGCCCCTCGCTCATTAGCCAACCTGCAAGTTCACCTGTGGGAACACCATGGTGATGGCAGAGGCTGCATTCATTCTGGGTGGGGAGACCAAGATTAACAGGGGGTCATCAGCTTGAATCCCAGGAGGCAGATGGGCCGATTAGAGACGGGATGTAAGTTTGGAGTCTGACAGCCCCAAATTTCAATTCTGCCTTTACTAGCTCATCTGTAAAAGGGGTTCAAGATATTTAAACGTGCAGGGCATCTGAGGACCACATTGTCCCAATAAAATCCCCCTGCAGGGTCCACAGTGGACACTCAGTAAACGCCAGTCTCTCCACCCTCCTCCCTCTTTCTAGAAAGCTGCAGGGGTGTTTTCTGATGAACTGGGTAGTTTTCTAACCTGATACACACATGTACGCATGACTGCTCCCAGAATTACGTCTGCAGAGGGACAGCAGGGTACCATTCAAAGTCAAATGTGAAACTACAGATAACAGAAGCATTACAGCAAACTGAGAAAACCCTGGCCCAAAACGTCTCCTGGTCTTGCGGTTTGGGTTTAAGGACTGAATGTGTCCTCCCCCCTCCCAAATTCCTGTGTTGAGGCCCTAATCCCCAATGCAATGTATTTGGAGGTGGAGCCTTTGGGAGGGGAAGAGGGTTGGAGGAGGTCACCATGGGATCAGTGCCCTTATAAGAAGGGACACCAGCGATCTCTGTCTCCAGGACACAGTGAGAAGGTAGCCATCTGCAAGGCAGGAAGAGAGCCCTCACCAGGCACCGGAGGGGGTGGCACCTTGATCTCAGACTTCCAGCCTCCAGAACTGTGAGAAATAAATGTTGTTCTTTAAGCTGACCCATCTGTGATCTTCTGTTATGGCAGCCGGAGCTGACTGATACAGGGTCATTTCTACTTCACTTCGAATTGATGAACAATTCCAGGACTGACATTCAGGACGTGTTTCTTCAGGATAGAAATAGTAAACATCAATCATCAGCATCCTGTACCCCAGTGTTCATTGCAGCACTATTTACAATAGCCATGACATGGAAGCAACCTAAATGTCCCTCAACAGAGGAATGGATAAAGAAGATGTGGTACACATAGACAATGGAATATTACTCAGCCATAAAAAAAAGAATGAACTAATGCCATTTGCAGCAACACAGATGGACCTAGAGGTTGTCATACTGAGTGAAGTAAGTCAAACAGAGAAAGACAAATATCATATGATATCACTTATACGGAATCTAAAAAAAGGGTACAGGGCTTCCCTGGTGGCGCAGTGGTTGAGAATCTGCCTGCCAATGCAGGGGACATGGGCTCGAGCCCTGGTCTGGGAAGATCCCACATGCCGCAGAGCAACTAAGCCCGTGTGCCACAACTACTGAGCCTGCGCGTCTGGAGCTTGTGCTCTGCAACAAGAGAGGCCGCGACAGTGAGAGGCCCGCGCACCGCGATGAAGAGTGGCCCCCGCTTGCCACAACTAGAGAAAGCCCTCGTGCAGAAACGAAGACCCAACACAGCCAAAAATAAATAAATAAATAAAAATTAAATTAAATTAAATTAAAAAAATTTTAAAAGGGTACAAATGAACTTATCTACAAAACAGAAATAGAGTTAAGGATGTAGAAAAGAAACTTCCGGTTACAAGGGGGTAAGCGGGGCAGGGATAAATTAGGAGATTGGGATTGACATATACACACTACTATATATAAAACAGATAACTAATAAGGACCTACTGTATAGCACAGGGAACTCTACTCAATACTCTGTAATGACCTATATGGGAAAAAGAATCTAAAAAAGAGTGGATATATGTGTACATATAACTGAATCACTTTGCTGTACACCTGAAACTAACACAACATTGTAAATCAACTGTACTCCAATAAAAAAAAAAATCAGCAGCACCCTGGCCGCCCCACCTGCACACCTGGACCGAGCCGTTCCAAGTTAACGCTGCCACTTAGTGGCCAGTGTGAGGAATTACAAAGATTACCGGACAGGTGACCAAGGACAGCTGCCCAGTCACAGCTCATTCCACCTCCAGTTAGGTGTGTTCCTCACCTGCCGCTGAGCGCTCGGACTCCAGAGATGGAAGAGACAGGGCACCCTCTCCTCAAAGAACTTTACAGTGTAGCTGGGCGACTGACGCAGAAACCATCCACGCCGACACATTGTTACAGGTGCATATCAAGTAACACAGGCACCAAAAGCAAAACACCACTGGGACAGCCCAAGTCTGCAGGAGAGCAGCCTGCAGAGGGAGAGCTTTGGTTTTGAAGGGTGAATAGGAGTTCACCGGGCAAGGGTGAGCTCATGGTAAGGGGGAAGGGGGAACAGGAAAGATTGCCTTTAAAAAAATGAAATCAGATTTTTGCATCTATAGGTGCCACACACCTGGATGCATGGTCTGAAAAGTCAAATCCTTCTACACGGTTGTCCACACCCCGACCATGTTCACACTTGCTTGCTTTCTCAGTCCTTTGCCGCCTACTTCTAAACAGCGCACTCCTGGTGCTCTGTCTTGATTTCTTTCCATTTAAATATCAGTTATCGACATCCTGCTGGGGAAGACGAGGGCTCAGCTCATCCACCATACAGCCCAGTACAGGTGTGTCCCCTGCTTTGGTTAATCATCACCCCGCGTCTACATTAGGATGGCTAACTCCGTCTTTCCCGCAGCCAAGAGAGCCAGCCAAGTATGGGTCTCTCTCCCTTGAGTAAATAACAGCCACCTTTAAAAATCTGCTCTTCTACTGACCCACAATCAATGGATCACCAGGTCCTGACAGAGCCCTCCTCTCCAGGTGCAAGCACATCTGGCCATCTCTCCGCTGCCTTCGTTTCCAGGTGACATCCGCCCTGGAGGATGAAATTCACGGTCCGTGAGCTTCCGGTGCTGTTGCTGAAATGTCTGATCCCCGATCCTCCATATGGAAATGGCTTTTCCCTTTTTGAAATTTAAGGATCGTATTTTTATTTTTATTTCCGAAGTTCTGGGCTCTCACAAGCGCCGTCCTTGCTGTGGACACTTGCTCACATTTGATGCTGGAAGTTCAGGGGCCTTTCCAATTGCCAGTCTCGTGTCCTTCTGTTTGGTGGCATTGTCTTGAATGATGTCTTTGCTGATTTCTTCCGCTCTCTCTGGAAATTCCGTCATTCAGGTGTCAAACCCTCTCCCAACTCCTGGCTTACCTTACGGCTCAGTTCTCCCATCCATCTCCGGTCCTCTTCAGCAAGGCTGCGCTCATAGCTTAGCTGCTATTATTACTTGTCATGAGCCCCTTCAACCCTCACTTCACAAATGCTTTATCCTCTCTTATCACACTGAGGAGATCGGGTACATACACATATATATTTTTTTAAAACATTTATTTTATTTATTTATTTATTTTGGCTGCGCCGGGTCTTCGTTGTGGCACGTGGGCTCTTAGTTGTGGCATGCAGACTTCTTACTTGCGGCATGCATGTGGGATCTAGTTCCCCGACCAGGGATTGAACCTGGGCCCCCTGCATTGGGAACGTAGAGTCCTACCCACTGGACCACCAGGGAAGTCCCTGGGGTATATATTTTTGAAGTCCCCTTCCGTTCTTTAAATTTCTCAGTTTCTATCCATCATCTTTATTTCTGCTTGTTTGGTGTCTGCCTTTCATGTTGGCAGTTTTCCCTTAATGACTGGTGATTCTCAGCTGTCTGTTCCTATTTTCGATTTGAAGCATTTGCATGCAGAATGGAAACTCTGGATGTGGTAGGTTGCTCTTGCCAGTGGGAGGATGCCCCCCGGGGGCTTTCATGGGGGGGGAATGAAGCACAGGATACTTGGGGGAGGGGTTCTACTCACAGAGGTGACAGCAGGTGCAAAGGCCCTGGGGCAAGCGTGTGTCTGGCGTGCTTGAGGAACAGCAGGGGCCAGGGTGTCTGGGGCAGAGGGAGTGAGTTGGAAGCTGTGAGGTCAGCGAGGTCCCCATGAGCCTGGTCATACGGGCCTACTAGGTTCAACCAACATACCCATTTCCAGCCTTACCTGCAATCCCCAACACAGAGGAGCCTTGCTTCCAACACCCAGAGTCTCCGGGGTCCTGACCCGAGGTCGGGCCGGCTCCTAGCACTGTGCGATGATGGCAGGCGGGGCGGTTTCCCTAATGCTCTTCGCCTCTTTTCTCTCCCCATCCTGGTGCTGTGGACCGGTGACCATCTCTCCTTCATTTTTACATAATAGGGTCGGGTGCCCACATGCTTCCTGAACTTCACACATTACCTGGGGACTGGGTGTGCTTTTCTGAGCTCGTGGACAGCAGCACCTGCCAGCTGACCTCCCTGGGCCCTGGCCCAGCCCTGCCCACGTGCCCGGGGACGGGAGGGTGGGTGGGGGGGTCTCAAGGCTGGCCGCACAGTGCTCTGTTTAGGGGGACAGACTGAGCAACTTTAAACTTGTGAAACCTGGGTTTCCCACCTCAGCTGCGGTGCAGGGGTTCCGGGGAAGAGCTCTGATGACTCACCCCCTGCCCCTGACCAGGCGCCTACCCAGGGCCCCCCGGGGCCCTCATGATTCTGACCTCAAGACACATCTGTCACAGTCTTGTTCTCCACCTTGCCACCCCTCCCCCAATGTTGCACAATCAATCAACCAACCGATTAATTAGGAGAATCTCCCTGTCCTGACCCCAAGCTGGTTCAGTTCGTGGGGCACCCCTCACTCATGTCATTCAAAGGGTAAAAATCAGCCCTGCTTTTCATATGGGACCACGGCGGGCTGTCGGATGGGATGGGTTGATTCCCACTTTAGAGTTTTCTTCTGTCCTGTGGGTGCTGCACGTCTTGCTCAGAGTAAAGCCCAAAGTCCTTCCAAGTCACAGGGGCCTCTTTGGCCTCCACTTGCCTGCTCCCCCACTGGCTGGCCTCCTTGCTGCTCCTCAAACAGGCCAGGCAGGCTCGGACCCCAGGGCCTTTGCACGTGCCAGTTCCTGTCTCCCAGATATCTGCATGGCCCACTCCCTCCCTCCCTCCCTCGTTCCTGGCTTCTGCTCAAACATCAGAGAGCGTGCAAGGCTCCCATCATGATACAGCCCGGTAGAGAGACACCCCTGTGTCTCTACCCGCTCACCCTGTAAGTTAGCAACCCTGACGCAGTCCCTGTATGTCTGTTTAATTGTTCACCATCAGTCTGACTAATGCGCACTCCTTGAGAGCAGGGGCGTCGCTGTTCATGACGCATTTCCCGGCACCTAGATGGGAGCGTGGCTCTAACCAGGAACTCTGTGTGTACTGGCTGGAATAATGAACTTGAAACCCGGTTCTTCTTCGTCATAGATCCGCACAGTAGATCAGCCAAAACACGGGTTTCCCAGGTTCCTATGCCCGAATCTAGAAACACGACTTCCTCTTCCCTGTTTCTATGGGAACACAGAGTCTGAATCCCAAATAAGAAGAACTTTTTAAAGAAACTACTTAAAAATGAATGGCTTCCCCGACCGCATGCCCTAAGCAGGGATCACGGGCAGAAGTGCTCAGAGAGACCAGCCAGGCCACAAAGCGGAAGAGGCAGGCGGGGGTGGGCAGTAAGGAGCGGGAGGGACTCTGCAGCAGGCTGGCAAGTGGCGACCTCCCCAAAGGGGCAGTGCTCCCCAAACCTGGCCAAATGCCAACACACACAAAGGCTGCCTGCGTGTGCCCACTCTTCCTAACTATTCAAGGGGAGCTGGAAATCGGAATGTTTATATGAAATTTCTGGATATTTAAATGTTGGCAAAGAATTTAGTTTTTAAAAAACTCTGGGCAGGCCACAAAGTCTCTGGGTTGAGATCCACCATCTGGATGGCAGGTGGCAAACTGCAGACTGTGGCTTATTCCACCAACAAATGTGGGAGAGCTGGGTGCCCCGGCCCGTGGCATGTGGTCTGCCCCGTGGAAGGTCAGCAGATCACAAGACATGAGGCAGGTACCAGCGGTGCCCTGCTCCCGCCCCACCGAGCTGCTTCTAAACACACCAGAGAAACACACCCAAAGAAGCAAAAAGAATCTGGCTGGACAGAAAAAAATAGTTTTTCATTGTCACTCACGGAAAGGGCTCAGATGAAACCTGATATTTCCTAACCCACCCTGTGAGGGTTTAAATGCTGCTTCTTACAGAGCACACGTGAAGGGGGCTTGAAAGTGGAGAGGCCACATGAGGACACAGAGAGAAGGCGGCCATCTGGAAGCCAGGAAGAGAGCGCTCGCCAGGAACCAGAGGGCTGGCACCTTGACCTTGGCCTCCCCGGCCTCTGGGACCGTGAGTAATAAACGCCTGCTGTCTGAGCCACCCCGCCTGTGGGACTTGTCACAGCGGCCAATGTGGGGCTTCACACACCACGGGCAATGCAGATGTCACCTTCGGGTGGCTGTATGGCCCAGCTCCCACCCCGTGGCTTTCCTAGTAGCTTTCATTGGTGGCAGAGAGCAGAGATGCACCCAAGCTGGTGACAATTTTCACAGAGGGCAGAAGGGAAACCAAGGAGGGAGCCTGGTGCAGGGCTGGGCAGGAGGGCGCCCGGGGACTTGGGCAGTGGGACCTTGTGAGCTCGCAACTTGACAACCACCAGTGGGGTCTTGTGTCAGTGTCCTGGGGCCACTGGAACAAATGACCACAAACAACTGGCTTCAAGCAGCAGAACCTTATCCAGTTCTGGAGACCACAGTCCAAAATCAGTATCACTGGGCCAAAACCAAGGTGGGGGAAGGGCCGTGCTCCCTCCAGAGGCTCCAGGGGAGGGTCTTGCCTGCCTCTTCCAGCTTCTGGGGGCTGCAGGTGCTCCTTGGCTTGTGGCCGTGTCCCTCCAGCCTCTGCCTCCGTCTTCACGTGGCCTCCTCTGTGCATATCCCGTTAGAAGGACCCTTGTGATGACACCGAGTCCTCCCGGATAATCCACGGTAACCCCCCATCTCAAGATGCTTAACCCCTTCTGTAAAGTCCTTGCCGTACAAGGTCACATTTGCAGGTTCCGGGGATTAGGACCTAAATCTTCTGGGGCCGTTATTTAGCCCAGAACACTGCCCTTCCACGTGGGGGCCCCTGCAACCCTCGCCCCGTGCCTGCCACAGGGGTCGCCCCCTTCCCGAACACGCCACGTTCCTCCCAGACCCCTGGCCTTTGCTCATGCCCCGTCCCCCTGGAATGCTGTGCCCACTCCCCACACGGCGGCCCCCGCCTCCGCTCCACAGATGTGTCACGCCTCACACCTGTGTCCTCGGGCCTCTCACTCAGCCCTGCTTTCTCTTCTTGTTACCTGCCACGATGTACCCGTTTCACTTGGTGGCGGCTGTGCCCATGCGGGTCTGGCCCTCCCCTCCCACCACAGTCCCCGCTCCTCCCCTGGCTGGTCCACCCACCCAGACACAGGACATCCACGTGGCCCAGGTGTGAGGTCAGGTGCACAGGTCCAGGTGAGCTGCAGGTCAAGCTGGGATCTGTCTTTGGGTCCATCGTGGATGGCACGCAGGGGTCACGTGGGTGCTGGTCTCCCTGAGCAGGAGTGGGGAGAAGGAGGCCCCGTGACCACCTCAGAGGACGAGGGGAGGAGCCATGGTGTGCCTGGCGGGGATGAAGTTACAGGCATGGTCACGGCCTCCGAACCCGGAGCTAGACACACTCCTCCAGAGGGCCTGCGTGTGTGCACGTGTGCACGTCCATGTGTGTGTGCGTGTGCATGTGCGTGTCTGTGTGTGTGCACGTGTGTCTATGTGCTGATGTGTGTATGTGTGTGCACGTGTGCGTGTCCGTGTGTGTGCGTGCACATGCGTGTCTGTGTGTGTGCACGTGTGCATATGTGTTGGTGTGTGTGCATGTGTATGTGTGTGTGCATGTGTCTGTGTCTATGTGTGTGCATGTGTGCATGTCCATGTGTCTGTGTGTGTGTGTATGTGTATCTGTATGTGTGTGTGTCTATGTGTCTGTGTGTGTGCACGTGTGTGTCTGTGCCTTTAATGCAGTTCTGTGTTAACTCTGCAATTTCACAATGTCACCTCGCGCCATTTGTGGCGCAGAAGGCAGCACAGCAGGAGAGGGCCTGGGACCCTGCCCATGACATGCAACGGGGAAGCATAAGGTCACAGGAGAGAACGACATCGCCTTGACTTTGCTCTACAATCTGTGTGGATTTCGACAGAATGCTGCTGAAGTCTTACTGTTGAATCACTAACGAAGAAAGAAGTTCAGAAAGACAACTGGAGGAAACAGGGCATCGAAGTGCCTGCTGAGCGGATTTCATCGACTTCCCAGAAAAGGTAAAACATCCGGAACGCGAACACCCCCCAAAACTTTGTCAGGCTGCCTTTGTCTCCGGGCCGTCTTCCACCCCAGCAGCGGCGGCTTGGAGCACACGGAGAAGGACGGGGAGACTCGGTCACTCGCAAGGCGTCACCGCATTGCACGGCGTCAAGTGCGACCTGGGAGAATCTCCATCCCTCCCCAGCTGTGCCCTCGAGGAGCGAGCGCCGTCAGAGCTCCGGGAGATGCTCATAGACCTGAAGGACAAGAGCCGGGATCTGACACTTCAGGAGAGACCCAAGGTCATTCCTGTGAGTGCAGTGGCCCCCAGAGAACATGCGACGGCACGGCCAGTTCCTGGGCATCAGAGCGTCCGTCACAGAGGGAGGGGCTCCAGGAAACGGATTTATGGGCATCTGCCAAGGCCCGGCTCGGCCCCGTGATTTACTGCCTAAGACCCGAGGAATTTAAAACCCCTCCTTCCTGGCTCTGGCCTTTCTCCTCCTTTTACATCCAGAGTGACGGTGGAGGAAGGACTCAGGGCCCTGGGCCGTGGGCCACCCTCACCGTCCCCTTCGAGCTGCGGACCCTGGCGTCCACCCACCTCTCCATCCAGTGGGGACGATGGGAACCTGCATCACGAATGACGCGTGTTAAAGACTGAGTGCCCGGTGGGGCAAAGAGCCCCTGCTCCCTGGGCGGCAGCCAGCGTACCCGGGCACAATGTTCACCAAAAAGACCCCACGGCCAGGACTTCTCTGTCCCCCCGCATCTTGTCCTCACATGCCCCTCCCTGTATGACAACTGGACGTCAGACCTTCCAGAATGTCTCTCATTGCCTTTCCCGCTCCTCCTCATCTTCCCCTCCCTCTCTGCCTCTGGACATCTGATGGGCCCCTGCAGAGGACACAGCAGTGACACGTGTTGGGGGAGAGCTGCTTCCCCAAAAAAGCAGGGGCCGGAATCCTTCCCTCCAAAACCACGAAGGCCCATTGGAATGGAGCTGCTGGGGGCAAGAAGGGTCCAAATCAATCCTCCCGGGTATCAGCCAGAGCTCTCCAGGGAGGCAGACCCATCGGATGTGTACACACACACACACACACACACACACGCACGCACAGATTTATTTTAAGGAACTGGCCCATGCGATAGTGGGGCAGGCCGGCGGCGGGAACCCTAGGCGGGGTCTCCATGTTACAGTGTGGAGGCAGAATTCCTTCTTCTCGGGACCCCAGTTTTTGCTCCCAAGGCCTCCGACTGATGGGATGAGGCCCACCACATGATGGACGGTTCATCTCCTTGACTGAGTCAACTGCAGATGTGAACCACGCCTACACGGCACCTTCATGCACCGGCGCCTAACCCAGCGGACACCACGGCCGACCCGCAGACGGCTGTTCCTCTGTCCCCCCACCCCAGCTGTACTCCCCCTTCACTTAGACCATCCACCTCCGCAGAATCCTTTCCATCCCATTTCTCTTTATCTTCAGAACCAGGACACGTTTGCTCCCTTGGACTGAGCCATCCAAAAAGCAAGGAATCCCTGATGCTGTGCACTCCATCTCAGGATGCAAGATAAATCACAGGCCAGAAGGATGCACCTGCCTCACCCCAGACCACAGAGCCCTGGACCGGTGGTCAGAAGGCCTGGGCGTCACAGACTCGGCCATGAACTGATTCAGGACTCCTAGGCTTACATCTCTAATGCCACGTGTCCTATAAATTGGGCAAAAAAATGCCTACTTTGTTGGGTTGCTGAACATTAAATGAGAACATACAGAAGAGCATTTGTGAGCTTTAAGATTCTGTGCAACTGGGGACTTCGCAGGTGGGCCAGTGGCCAAGACTCCACGATCCCAATGCAGGAGGCCTGGGTTCGGTCCCTGGTCAGGGAACTAGATCTCACATGCATGCCACAACTAAAAGATCCCACATGCCGCAACTAAGACCCAGTGCAGCCAAATAAACAAACAAACAAATAAATATTTTTTAGAAAAAGATTCTGTGCAACTGGGAAGATTCGTCATCATCACTGTGATCGCCAATACCCTAATCACCATCAACACCACCAACATCATCATCAATGTTATAGACTGAACTGTTTCCCCCAGAATTCACATGTTGAAGCTCTAACCCCCATTGTGAGGATACTTGTAGATAGGGCCTTTAGAAACGCAATTAAGTTTAAATGAAGTCATAAGGGTGGGGCCCTAATCAGAGGAGATTGTTGTTCCTACAAGAAGAGGAAGAAACACCAGAAAGCTCTCTCTCTTTCTCTCTCTCTCCCTCTTTCTACATGTTGCACAGAAGAAATACCAATGAGTAGGTGCAGGAAGAGAGTCCTCACCAGAAACCAGATCTGCCAGCACGTTGATCTTGGACTTGCAGCCTCCAGACTGTGAGGAATAAATGTCTGTTGTTTAAGCCCCCAAGCCTGTGGTACTTTGTTATGGCGGCCCGGGCTGACTCAGTCACCATCATCACCACTATCACCACCATCACCACTATCACCATCATCACCACCATCACCACCATCACAATCATCACCACCATCACCACCATCACCACCATCACAATCATCACCACCATCACCATCATCACCACCATCACCATCATCACCACCATCACCACCACCACAATCATCACCACCATCACCACCATCACAATCATCACCACCATCACCATCATCACCATCACCGCCATCACAATCATCACCACCATCACCACCATCACCACCATCACAATCATCACCACTGTCACCATCACAATCATCACCACCGTCACCACCATCACCACCATCACAATCATCACCACCATCACCACCATCACAATCATCACCACCATCACCACCATCACAATCATCACCACCATCACCACCATCACAATCATCACCACCATCACCATCATCACCACCATCACCACCATCACAATCATCACCACCATCACCACCATCACAATCATCACCACCATCACCACCGTCACAATCATCACCACCATCACAAGTAATGTTGTGGGTACTCCTCCTCCTCTTCCTTCAGAAATTCACCTCTGTCTCTCTTGATTCTCAAACCTGAGTGGATGTCAGGGTCTCTAGGGGGCTTGTGACAACACAGGACCCGAAGCCCTGCCCCCAGGCTTCAGATTCCGGGTGCCTGAGGGGATGCCTGAGAATCTGCATTTCTCTCAAGCCCCTGAGTCCTGCCGCTGCTGCTGCAGCCTTTGGATTAAGTCATTAAGCAAAGCTTGGCCAGATGAAGTCTGTCAAATAGTCCAAGGTTTCTTAGAAAAGTCCACGTCCACAACAGCAGCTGAATGTCATCAAAGCTTCCCAGGTGGACATACTCGATCCCTGTCAAATGATGGGGCAGGCCATCATTCCCCCCGAAATCAACGGTGTTGATTCATCACTGGGAGGGGAAGGACCGTGAATGCTGGGGACATTTTGCAGGCAAGGCTCCAAAGACTGAATTAAGTCTCTTTGTGCCATGCAAACACGAGAAGGTGGGGAGACATGAGGGGGAGACCAGCTCCCGACGCACGCCGTCGGAGCCCGCGCTGGGAGTGCAGAGCAAGCATCCCAGAGGCTTCGGTTCCGCCCGGTACACGAATCCCAGGCTTCGGTTCCGCCCGGTACACGAATCCCAGGCTTCGGTTCCGCCCGGTACACGAATCCCAGGCTTCGGTTCCGCCCGGTACACGAATCCCAGGCTTCGGTTCCGCCCTGTACACGAACAGTGTCTGCAGGGCACAAAGTCCTATCATTCAAGAGTGTTTGCATAATTGTCTTCCTGAACCATTTGGGGCACTTCATTGATTATCGTTAGCAAAATAGAGACAGATGACCTTGGGTCTGAGCTGGTGCGAATTTGCTGCCAGGAGGGTGCACGAAGCTTCCTGCCAGGCCTCCTGGAAGAAGGGGTGTCCCTGCCCTAGGTGGTCGCTGCCCGTGGTGACGGGACAGGAGTGGGGACTCACAGGGAGGTCACTGACAGTGACCTTCTGTCCTGGACGCCGTGCACAACTCACTCCCCTGGAGCGCCAGGTGGCGGTTACAAACTTCTGCCCAGAAGGGGAGAAATGGCTCTGTTCTATCATCTACGCGTTTACCATGAATCAAAGGGCATTAGCTGCTCTTTTCTAAGCAATTTAAGCACCGTTCTGACTTCAAAAAAAAAAAGGACCAAAGAAAGATATTATTTAATGGCAACAAAATATTTAAACCAAGGCCACCAACCCACTGCTGAGCCCAAAAGGGCAGATGTGTCCCAGCACGAAGTGGGAAGAGCCCACGGCTCCCTCATCATCACCACTGGAAAGAAGACATGCTTTTGGGGCGAAATCGTAGTCTTTATAGTCCCATTAGCACAGCAGGAACTCGCCTCCATGACCCATTTCCCATTATATATCTTCAAGCCACGGATTCCGAGTAAAATCCAGGCCCGTCAGTTCTCATGAACTGAGCAAAGTGGTTAATGGTGATTGTTAGACATCCAGCCCAGTCTGGGGATTGAACTGGTTCATTTTCAAGGCATCAAGCCCGTCTGTATTAGTAATATCTAAGGAGAGGATTAGTCAAGTCGCCCGTGGAAGCCAGGTCTAAATGAAAGACCTCTCTCAGCTCAATAAGATGTAAAAATTATTTCCAAATGAAAAGAATCGCAGTCACCTCAATGTTCAGTTCGAGTGGAGAGGGCTGTATTTAGGATGAGAAAGCATTTCTGTAACTTTGAAAAAGTTATAGCCAAAAAAAAAAGTTTTTCCACCCTAAACCACCTGGCCAGCTGCCTCAAAGCTCCATGAGCCCCATGTTTATAAAATGGGATATTAGCCATAAAAAGGGATGAAGCAGCGATACACATTACAACACAGATGGACCTTGAAAACACAATGCTGAGTGAAAGAAGCCAGACACCAAAGACCACCTATTGTACGATTCCATCCCCATGAAATGTCCAGAAGAGGCCCGTCCACAGGGACAGAGAGTGGATGAGTGGTTGCCTAGGGGCCACGGGAGGGAGGAACAGGGAGTAACTCCCGGTGGGTACAGTTTTCCTTGGGGTGATGAAAAAGTTCTTAACTACACAGAAGTCATGCTACCACAACGTGCATGTGCTGAAGGTCACTGAATGGTACACATTGATATGACTACGATGGTACATTTTGTGTAGTATGTATTTTACCACAATTAAGGAAAATCAGGACCCTGGCTTTTCGCTCCACCATGTAACCCCACGGCCACTCTGGACCGGGTCGTTCACCCTCCACCGAGGAGAGCAGGCCGGGTGAGGGCACCGGATGACGGCAAGGCAGCTCCCTCCCGGGAGATTCTTACCAAGATCTCCCCATTCCCAGGATCAGCACGAAGCCAGGACTGCCCCACAGCTGCTGCAATGAACGGCATCCACGCCTCTGCGGCCTCTCCCAAGCTGCTGTCGTCAATCGCCCACCTGGACGCATCGCTGCCTTAGCGATGCTGTTTGTTCTAAATGGAAGGAACGGGCTTCCCTGGTGGCGCAGTGGTTGAGAATCTGCCTGCCAATGCAGGGGACACGGGTTCGAGCCCTGGTCTGGGAAGATCCCACATGCCGCGGAGCAACTAAGCCCGTGCGCCACAACTACTGAGCCTGCGCGTCTGGAGCCTGTGCTCCGCAACAAGAGAGGCCGCGATAGTGAGAGGCCCGCGCACCGCGATGAAGAGTGGCCCCCGCTTGCCACAACTAGAGAAAGCCCTCGCACAGAAACGAAGACCCAACACAGCCAAAAATAAATAAATAAAATAAAGAATTATAAAAAATATATATATAAATGGAAGGAAGCCAGTGTGGACTGGCAAACTGAAACAGGGCCGCAGCTCCACACACAGACCCCGTCCCCGACGAGAGGGCTGAGCTCACGTCAACACACACAGAGGATGTGCGGGAACGCGACGACGCGGCGTCTCCGGGGTTTGAGAAGTCCGCTTACCTGGAATGGGGTCTGGCTGTTGTAGTTCTTCAATTCCTTATTTCCCCCCCGAAAAAGCAGCACGCGGGCACAGCTGTCCTGCACAGAAGGAAGGAGAAATCTGTTTGTCACGAGAATTCAGAGAAATGAAAACGCAAGGTCAACAGGAGGGCATTTTTGTTCGTCGGAGGGGCCAGGAGGAGGGGTGGACAGGCCCTGGAGGCTGTCAGCTGAAGCTCAACTGCTACAAAGACTTTGGACAGCAGCTCAGCAGAATCTACAAAAATGTAAAGTCCATACATCCCACGGCCAGTGATTCCACTTTTTTAAGACCATCTACAGAGAGCTTCGCACGTGCGTATAAAATACATAATAAGAGAAAGGCTGCGAGTAAAATACAAAAGGAAAAAAAGGAAGAGAAAACCTGGAGGTGGCAAAAATGTTCTAAAATAAAGGAAAGTGGGAATCATTCTGGAACATTCTTTTCTTTTTTTTTCCCAAAACAAACAACTTTTTATTGAAGTATAGTTGATTTGCAATGTTTCAGAGAAGTACAGCAAAGTGATTCAGTTATACATATATATGTATATCCTTTTTCAGATTCTTTTCCATTATAAGTTAATACAAGATATTGAATATAGTTCCCTGTGCTATACAGTAGGTCCTTGCTATCTATATTTTATATATAGTAGTCTATATATGTTCATCTCAAACTCCTAATTTGTCCTTCCTCCCCTCCTCTTTCCAGTTTGGTTACCATAAGTTTGTTTTCTATGTCTGTGAGTCTCTTCCTGTTTTGTAAATAAGTTCATTTGTGTCATATTTTAGATTCCACATATAAGCGATATATTTGTCTTTCTCTGTCTGACTTACTTCACTTAGTAAAACAATCTCTAGGTCCATCCGTGTTGCTGCAAATGGCATTATTTCATTCTTTTTATGGCGGAGTAAGAGTCCATTGTATATATGTACCACATCTTCTTTATCCATTCCTCTGTCAGTGGACACTGAGGTTGCTTCCATGTCTTGGCTATGGTCAATAGTGCTGCTGTGAACATTGGGGTGCATGCATCTTTCTGAATAAAATACAGTTTTGTCTGGATATATGCCCAGGAGTGGGATTGCTGGATCATATGGTAGTTCTATTTTTAGATTTTTGAGGAACCTCCATACTGTTCTCCATAGAACATTCTTTGCCGAGGCAGTGGTAGCAAAAACAAGAAGGCAGACCTATATAAACTGACAAGAAAAATATCCAAGAACGTCTAAGTAGAAAACGTGAGTCTTAGAACAATGATATAGCTTAATTTCACTTACATTTTAAAGCCAGTATTATAGAAAGCAAAGAATATGTCTGGAAAGATGTTACCAGTTAAGGGGCTTTACTTTCTCAGGAAGGAGAAAGGATGACGGAGTAAATCTTTTGTTATTATTATTTTCTGTACTTACATTTTCTAACGTTTTTAAAAGGCAGCCAATAGTCATTTCTTGTGGATTTGTACAATGAAAATCAATCTATTCCTGTCCACTTAATGAGCATCTACTATTTGCCCGGAGAGGCCAACCCTTTTGAAACTCCTGATGGGGAGGGTAGGGACAAATATCCACAGTTAAAAAGACACGCGGAAGGGAGTTCCCTGGTGGCATAGTTGTTAGGATTCCGGGCTTTCACTGTCGTGGCCTGGGTTCAATCCCTGGTCGGGGAACTGAGATCCCGTAAGTTTCGTGGTGCAGCCAAAAAAAAAGACAAGTGGAAGCACATGGCTACAGAAGCAGTGACGATATGAACACTTTGCCTAATAGATGCAGCTGGGCTGCTATGATGGGCAAATTACATTTTGGGAAGAGCGTCTGGATGGTCAAGTGCCCGCGGGTGCCGGTGCCTCACGCAGGTGGGCCGCTCCGACTTCCACAGGCCTCTGCACAGGGGCTCCAGTGCAAGGCGTGGTCAAACCCCAGCCCCGGGCCCATCTCCCTGGTTCACCTCCACCTACAGAGTCCAGAGCAGAGGCAACGGGTGTGGTCACCCGGGGCGGACACGCGGCAACTGCTGAGTGATGAGTAAATGAAGCCACTGACCAGGGTCCCCCCAGCGGCCTGCTTACGGGGCCAGGCCAGCAGCCCCACCCCAGCCCGAGGGGACCTGCTGTCCCGGGAAGAGTAGGGCCGAGGCCAGGGCAGGAGGACCTGGAGAAAGGGCAGGCCTGAGACGAAAGCTGAAAATCCAGAGACAGAGGTGGGTGAGCGGTGCCCAGGGTGGGAGCTGGGGAGTGGTGTGCGGTGTTGAAAATGTTCTATTACTGACCGTGGGGAATGGTTACCCAGCCGTGTACACAGACTGAAAACACTGAACGGTGTATTTTAGATGCGCAAACTGTATGGTGTGTGAGTCATAGCTCAATAAAGGTGTCATGCATTAGAAAAGTAAGAAAGATAGAGACAGAGTCAGACACCAAGAGACCACAGAGACTGAGGGAGACACAGAGATAGACAGAGACAGAGAGACCAAGAGAGACACAGAGACCAAGGGAGACACAGAGATAGACAGAGACAAAGAGACCAAGAGAGATACAGAGACCAAGGGAGACACAGAGAGAGACCAAGAGAGAGACAGAGACCAAGAGAGACACAGAGATAGACAGAGACCAAGGGAGACACAGAGATAGAGACAGAGAGAACAAGAGAGACACAGACACCAAGGGAGACACAGAGATAGAGAGACAGACAGACCAAGAGAGACACAGAGACAGAGACCAAGGGAGACACAGAGATAGACAGAGACAGGGGAGCACGCCTGCCGAGAATGCTGGCAGGAAGCTCACCCTCTGACCGCGAGGTCCAGACAAGAGCACATCTGGGTCAGGCAAAGCACAGCTGGGGCAGCCCTGGTCCCTGTGACCTGGGCGAGGGCCCCCCTGGGGCCTCCACTGCACGATGATGACTTTAATGAGGAAACCACTTGCGCACAGAGCAAACAGGAGCCGAGGCAGAGGGACTCTTGTTCTCTGAGTCACGGTCAGGGAGGCCTCGGACAGGGCGGGAGCTGCTCGCACACCCCGCGGCCAGGGGTGGGGCGGATCTGAGCTCTGCAGGGAAAGATTGTCGTTGGGCTGCGAGGGTCCCGGGGCCTCAGCTGTACCCTTGGGTGGCTGTGATGGTCACTGCAGACTTAGGGACGATTGCTGCACAGGCCTGGAGCGGGCTGCCTTCGTGAACCGCTGTGGGCAAAGAGAGGGCCCGGGGACCACGTCGGGGTGGGTCCCCAAGAGGGCAGAGGGACATGGGGCTGTCAGGAGCGAGGACAGTCCCCGTGGGGTGGCGTGAAGAACACTTGAAGATAGAGGTTAGGAGAGAAAAAGACAGTGGGAGCAAACACTCGCCAGGATCCCCACTGTGTCCTGAAACAGCCATGAGTGTGTGAGTTCGTGCCCGGGTTCAGATGGTGGGCAGGACCCGCACCACAATATAGGGGTGGAAACTGCAGGGAAACCTGAGGCTCTGTCTACACTGTTTGCACCCTTTCCATGAGCGTGCGTTCGTGCAGTGCTTTGAGTAACTAAAAGCATTTAAGAAAATTTAAAAAGATGTACTATGCTTGGCAAACACACCTTTCATATCTGGGGTACAGTGAAACCCAGGGTTTAAAAGAAGAGTCCCAGGCGTTACTTCAAGTGGACTGAAGGCCGGTGAAGACCGTGCCCGGGTCTTGTCATTTTATTCCAGTCTCAACTCCTGCTCGGCTGGTTCTGTAAATCAAGTTCTATTCAAACACAGACCCCTGAGTTTTCCAGTCCTGCCCCAGCCTCCCTACCCCTGGCTGGGTTTCCAGAACCTGCTCCAGCATCCCTTTCTCCCCTTGAATTACACCTGGCTGGATCTTGTTAATTACAACCTGAAGTAAATTAATTTAATTAATTAAAATGACCGTGTTATCATGCCTCAGCAAGCAACGTTTGCAATGAGAGAAAAAAAGCCGAGGATGTTTGAGAGAGTCCTGGCACAGAGGGCACACAGAGCCGGGAGATGGGTGGAATGTTGGCAGGTTACATTTGGGGTGTGGGCGTGCAGGTGAGAGAGAAGAAACAGTCAATTCCTGAGGCAGCAAGCGGGGGAGACCCCACCAGGGGCTCAGGGGACCTGAAGGCTGCCTGGGGGTCTCACCCTGAAACGAATTCACACTGGGCCTAAGTGTGCCCTGGCCCAACTCAAGGGCAGCCTGGGAGGACCAGCCAGCTGAGCAGCCTCAGATGCCCAGAGCTACCTGGCCTATCAGGACCCCGAACAAGAGCCTGACTCGGCAACTCCTTGTAAACGCTCCCCAACGCTCAGCAAGGACTTCCACTGAAAATTCCCACCAGAAAGGAGGTTGGTTTCCTATGAAGCTAAGAATAAACCCTTCCCAGGCACTGCCAGGCACACTCTCCCGGGAGGAATGCAGCCAGGATCCCAGAAGACTCCTCTGCTCACCCACGGACGGACAACTCTGAGTCAATATTAACCAACCTGAAGGCACACACCCCGTCACTCTAATATTTACCAGACTTCAAAGGGAGAGCATGTCCCAGAGAGCGATTTCAAAACTGAAGGGCAAGTGGTTCACGGGGCTTCTAAACAATGACACTGTGTGTGTGTGTGTGTGTGTGTGTGTGTGTGTGTGTGTACAGGCACGTGTGTGTGTGTGTGCACGTGAGCAAGGTGTGTGTGCGCACGTCTGTGCACGTGTGCACACGTGTGTGCATGTAAGTACAGGTGTGTGTGTGCGTGTGTCTGTGTGCACGCACGGATGCTTTGCAGTTCAGAAAACACATCTACCTGCTCCTTGATTCCACCCTCACAGCATCCCCGCAAGGGGCTAGTAGGAGGCCCATTTCACAGGTAAGGTAGCAGAGGCCAGGAAGGGTTAAGTGAAAAACTGCAGCTTCAGAAAGGGAGGAAAAGGAGAAGTTGCGACCCAGAGGCATTGCTAATGGGAGCCTAGCTCTTCTCTTGCACGGCCGCTAGCTGCCCAAGTTCCCTTGTGAGGGAGGTGTGTCTTCGTCCTTTTAAACAAGTCCATCAAGTACAGATACAATCTGTGTGTTTTGAGGGCCAAGGCATCAGGAAGAATATCCAATTATCTTCTGGGCATGACTTGTGGAGAAATGACCCTTAACAAATGCACCCTCCTCTCCTCCCCGAGCACCTCGAGGGTCACCCTGTCCTGGTCAAGGCATGCAGCCCCTGGGGTCACCACCCCCCGCAGGAGCCCAGGTGCCATCGCTTTCATCTTATACATGAAGACGCAGGCCCCAAAAATGTATTCATGCATGCAAGCAACGAGTCGGTACTGAGTGTTGGCCACGCCATGTACCATCCCAGCCCCTGGGGACACAGAGCACCACACAAACCATAAGAGATGGTCATGTGATGGAGAAAGTGAGGGCGGGTGGTCAGGGAAGGCCTCCCTGAGGCGGAGAGGAAAGCTCTGAGCTTTCTCTGAGCTCCAAGCTGAGCCTCAGCCTCGAGGAAAGAGCCATGTGGCAAAGGGGGTAAGCGTTCCTGGCAGAGGAAGCAGCAAGTGCAAAGGCCCCGGGGCTGCAGGAAGCCGGGGCCAGGGGGCAGGAGAGGAGCTGGGGGTGGAGCGACAAGGGCCTTCTGGGTCACGGGGAACGCAGACTGATCCACGTGGCACAAAGCCACTCCAGTGTCCTGCAGAAAGTGAGGGAATAAATACGGGGAGGCAGGAGACGGGTTGGGGAGGGGGGGTGAATGCAGCGGTCCAGGGCAAGGATGCCAGTGGCCTGGGCCAGGCTGGGAGGGGACAGAAGGGAGCTGACCAGACCTGGGAGAGGGGTCGTGAGGACCAGGAAGGCCACCCAGACTTCAGGCTGGAGCCACGGAGA